>NW_006774248.1:1180541-1183393 GCF_000442215.2 Lipotes vexillifer | reverse complement strand
GCAGCAGCAGCCTTAGCGTCTCCTGCCCGTCTCTGGTTTCCGAGCTTTTCTCGCGCCCGTCTCTGGAGCTCCTTTAGGCAGCGCTCTTAAAACCCCTCTCCTCGCGCCCCAGGAAACACAGAGGCAAGAAAAGGTCTCTTGCCTCTTGGGTAGGTCCAGACTTTCCCCCGGACTCCCTCCCGGCTATCCGTGGCGCACTAACCCCTTCGGGCTGTGTTCAAGCCGCCAACCCCAGTCCTCTCCCTGAGCTCCGACCGAAACCGAAACCGAGCCTCAGCTCGCAGCCCCGCCCGCCCCCGGCGGGTGAGCACACGAGCCTCTCGGGCTGGTGAGCGCCGGTCGGCGCCGATCCTCTGTGCGGGAATCTCTCCGCTTTGCCCTCCGCGCCCCTGTTGCTGTGCTGTCCTCCGCGGCTCCGAAGCTCCCCGCTCCGCCTCCCGCAATCTCTGCCCGCGAAGGGGCTCCTAGTGTGTGGAGACCTTTCCTCCTTCACGGCTCCCTCCCACTGGTGCAGGTACCGTCCTTATCCCTTTGTCTCTGTTTATTCTTTTTTCTCTTGCCCTACCCAGGTACGTGGGGAGTTTCTTGCCTTTTGGGAGGTCTGAGGTCTCCTGCCAGCGTTCAGTAGGTGTTCTGTAGGAGTTGCTCCACGTGTAGATGTATTTCTGGTGTATCTGTGGGGAGGAAGGTGATCTCTGCGTCTTACTCCTCCGCCATCTTGGAAAGAGTCTCCCTATGTATTTTATATTCTCCTCAGTGCCTGGCCCCATTCAGAGTACAAAGCAGGTACATAATAAATACTTGTTGACTTAGTTGAATTTCGAACCTTTCATATGAGCCATTACGATTTAGCTAAAGAATGGTATAGGCTTTAGAAGGGCTAATTAGAGCCAATAATTCGACTGAACTGCTCTGGTTCTGAAGTACATAGTGATAATAATACTGTTTTTGTAAGATGGAGATTTTACAGTTGAGCCTGTCTGGTTTGAGAGGCTCACTGTTTTATGTCTGTATGTGGTGATCATTTGGATGTAATGATCAAATGGGGCTTGCTCAAATTGATCATTACAACAGGATTCCACTGTAATTACATTTCCATAAATGATACTCAAATTCACTAGGGAAATCAACAACCCCTTGGTGTGCCTAATTCCAGCACTGATTACAAGTTCAGTTTCTATAGCACTTTCTAAACAAAAGGTAATTAAAATTTTACAACCCATAGTTAAGCCAAAATGAAAAGGCAGCTTTTTGTTCTAGATTCAAAAGTGCTGTTCTTTGTAGACATCAGAAGACAATTCAGTTTAGAAGAATAGGCAGATGTTTGGATCTTATACAAATTAATGCATCCATATTATTGAGACAATAGAGAGTAAGCATGTTAGAGTCAGAGAGTCATGGGATCAAATCCCAGCTCCATTATTTCTATATCTATGTCACCTTGGATAAGCCGTTAAAACTCTCTGAGCTTCAGCTTCCTCAACTTTAAAGTAGGGATAATATAGTTTCTGCCTCATTAGTTTTTGGAGACAATTAAATGACCTATTGTTTGTGAAGTGCCGACCACGGCGCTGGCTGGGCATGTTAATAAGTATTCAACACACGTTAGTTGTTATGATTGTCATTTAGATTTTCTTTTTAAATCCAGCCATCTTTTACCTGGTGACACCATAAGAAACAATATATTTGTTTCTTTGCCTTAGCAAGAGTTGAATGTTTCCAACCACATATATGCCAATATCTGGAAGTCTCAGTTTATTAAGTCTTCTGTTCTGGAATTCTCTGGCTTAGACTCCATGTCTAAAACATATTTGATCGTGTCCATTTCCAGGCAGGGGTGTTTCTACTTTCTCAGATTAATTAAAATTCAATTGAGTTCATCACCTTAAAGTACCCTATCACTATAAGCATGCAAAAGATCATGAGATGATTCCAAATATACATTCCCGTAGTGTCTTCCCACAAAGGGTATAGGAGGAGGCATTTTCACATCAATCTAAATACCATTATGCCATCAAAATAACATTTAAGATAACATACCAGTTTTTGAGCCCTTTCCAAATGCTTGAAAAACTTCTAAAGTATTGCATTTTAGGTCAGAAATTACTCTACTCAGCAGAAATTCAGCCAACAAAAATCATCTTCTCTACAAAGAAACAAGCTGGAGATGAATGTGTCATCCTTTGCCACCCATGTAGTCTGTACCCCGTCATCAAAATTTATTGGTGAGTTGTGTTATAAAGTTCAAGAGTCAGTAAAAGCACTGACTTTTAAAAAGGATGGACTTGCCAGTGTTCCCAGAGACAACTTTTTTGTTCTTAAGAAGCATATCCAAAAAAGAACTTGTTCTAATAGTAATCAAGCTTCAGAAAAATTAAAAGCCCCTGTCTAGACAGGCCTCCTAGTTTCTAGTCTTCTTTTAAATTATTTTTGGGTTAGTTTAAATTATTTCTGGGTTAGTTTAACAGTAAGAGAAAAATGAGAACAATGGTCTCTCAGACTGTGGCAACTCATACCAAGTTATATTACCAGGACATATTCCTTTGATTAGTTTTGTTTAATGAGAAGAACTGCATAGGAAGACATTTTGTACAGAAGGGGAAAATATCCTATTTATTGCTCACACTTTCCTTTTTAAAATATACTTTCTTTCTCCTGAGTTTTATTCTTTCAGGTACCTTTCTAACCCTTGGGATTTTTATTTTTGACTTATTATCTATATTTCTCTTGCTCCTCCCAGTAATTCTTTTACTATATATTTTATATATTATAAAACATTTTAGAAAACTATTTTTGAACATTATTATAGTTTTGTTTCTGACTGCTACATTTTTTTTTTTTTTTTTTTTTTT
>NW_006774248.1:1170476-1179892 GCF_000442215.2 Lipotes vexillifer | reverse complement strand
GTCGCAGAGCACAGGCTCCGGACGCGCAGGCCCAGCGGCCATGGCTCACGGGCCCAGCCGCTCCGCGGCATGCGGGATCCTCCCGGACCGGGGCACGAACCCGCATCCCCTGCATTGGCAGGCGGACTCCCAACCACTGCGCCACCAGGGAAGCCCCTGACTGCTACATTTTATCATGAATAAATATGATACAAAAAGGATCAACCCAAACACTAAATTCTCCATTCTAGAACATAGCTCAATCATTCAACAACTACTCATTGAGTGCTTTCTATGTCCCATGTTTTGTACTATTAAAATTGCAGTAGATCAAGCAGGAAGTAATCACACCAAAAAAAATGGCAGGGAAGTATAAGTTGAACTGTGCTAGTTCCTTTAACCACATTTTTTAAATGTATAAATTGTGTTATGGTCCAGCTATTGGTAGCTACTGCCACTGAACAAACATCAAGATAAATATCAGACTAGTTCTCTGAGGTCCAGTATAAATCACAGTTGGTGAGTTCTCTATAAATTCTCCAACATATTTTTACTGATGTTATCTGCTTAAGGTGACCATCTGAGGCATACCACCAGCCAGTCAATATAGCCAATACAAAAATGTTTCATCACAACATAGTTATAACATATTAATTTCATATACATTATGCATTATAATACATTATACATTATAAGAGGCATTGCAACAAATTTTAAACCTTGTTTGAATTTGAAATTAATTTACATAATTTTGAACTATTTTTTTTCACTGTCAAAAACATCTGGAAAGTGATTAAATTTTCTAGCTAATTCTTCATGCTAACCCCTCTCAACTACCCTCACCCCCAGCCCACACCTAGATTTTTTCCACACCTGAGTCAAATTTTATGCTGTTTTCTTGATCTTTGCTTGGGCTTCTCATCATATAGGGACCTTTACTCTTTTATTGATTCAATCCAGGCTTTCAAAATAAAACACAGATGAGAAATGGGGGCTTAAAAATCTGTTCTTGACCCTTTTTCTCCCAATTTCCTGCTTAGATTGTTGTTGCTATATCATGGAAGAAGCCTTGGGATATCTGGATATCCAGCTTGTTTTAGAAGGTAACTGAAGGGTGTATAATTGTTTAAACAGTGTGGTTAAACAAGATAGTAGAGAATACTAAGAACTAGGCAATTTGGAAATATACTCTCTCTTTCTTTCAAGTCTAGGGGGAGGCCAATGAGTGTGACAGAGAACACAAACCTAGGAGTATCCTCTCAACACGGGTAGGGGACTGCCCTGGTCAATGCATGGAGCTTAGTTTTAGAAAAAAACTAATATTATTGTTCCGGATAGTAGAGGCAGCACAAGCACTTTCTGTAGTGTTGGGCTGAGGACAGCCTGTATTCACTTGCACCTGAAAAACAGGGAGCTTTCTCCACATGACTTAAAATCAGTTCCCTGATTTACAATTCATTTGATTTACAGTTCATTTGACTCACTGAAAAACAAATTCACTTATTTATCTTCATTGACTTCCATTCCACCACTGCTTGAGAGGCATCACCATGGACCAATCCAAGCATGACCAGCCAAGGAACCATCACAATCAGTTTAAGTTGATGCAACTAGATCACAAGAGGGAAACCAAGTCAATGAAACAGCTTGGTGGTTCTGTGCAAGAGAACTAGTGGAATAACCAAAAAATAAAATAAAGAGGAAGGAGAAAAGAGGGGAAAAAAGAAAAGAAAATTGAGTACAACTATAATGAAATCTTTTGAAGAGATATGATTAGGGCTTAAAAATGTATTTCTGGAAGGTAATAAGACATACTATTTTAAAATTTAAATGAGAAGTTAACAAAATAATATAGTTCAGAAACAATTTAGTCTTCATTTATTTACTTATGTGTTCAATACATAAATCATTTAGAGTCTATTGTGTATTAGGCACAGCATATTTAACAGGATACAAGACAGATGGCCCTGTCCTTTAGGAACTTATATTCAAGTGAGAGACACAGGAAGCAAACAAGAGGTCACAATATGAGAATGATAAGTTGTGTGAAGTGCCAAGAAGACAATTAGAAGAGTGCTAAAATAGGAAACAAAGGAGGGGGGGAGCAAGGACTAGTTTATATAGAGTTGTAGGTAAATCCTTTCTATGGAAGGGTTAGTACAGTCCTGAAGAGTAAGAGGAAATTGGCAAATGAGTATTATTTCATTCACGGGAAACTGTGCCTGAAAGACCTGACACAGGAAGGATCTCAAATGCCCTATAAACTCTCAGTGGGCCAGTGAGGTTAGAACACAGTGAATGTAAGGAGAGTGATCAAGATAAAGGAGGAGAGATAGTCAGGGATCTATAAGTTTTGTATGAGATCAACTTTTAGGCTACAAAAAAGGTAGGAATCTTATTTTGGATGACAACATGATAATATTTTGATTATGAAAAGGTAATTCCAGAGGCTATCTGGAATATAGGTGAAGGGGCTATTGGTACATGAACAGAAATGGTCAGGGTAATTAGGAAACTGTGACATAATGCAACGTGTATATGATGATGTTGGATTGAACAAAATTGTGACCATGGAGATAGTAATAGGAGGACAAATTTAAGATATATTTTGGAGGTAAAACCAATTATATATGCTGATGTGGTTGCTGAGGGAAATACAGAAATCAAAGGTAATTCTTAGGAGTATGGTTTAAGAAATTGGCTATGTGGTGGTAATATTTAATGAGATCAGAAAGACTGGGAAAAGAAAATATTTGATGGGGAAGGGGCAAGATCAAGAATTCAGTCCTGGGAAGGAGCTTCAAGATGGCAGAAGAGTAAAATATGGAGATCACCTTACTCCCCATAAATACATCAGAAATACATCTATGTGTGGCACAACTCCTACAGAACACTGACTAAACACTGGCAGAAGACATCAGACCTCCCAAAAGGCAAAATACTCCCCATGTACATGGGTAGGGTAAAAGAAAAAAAGCAAAAACACAGAGACAAAAGAATAGGGACGGGACCTGCACCAGTGCGAGGGAGCTGTGAACTAGGAAAGGTTTCCACCCACTAGGAAGCCCCTTTGCTGGCAGAGACTGAGAGTGGTGAGGGGGTGGGGTGGGGGAGGCTTTGGAGCCGCGGAGGAGAGTGCAGCAACAGGGGTGTGGAGGACAAACCGGAGAGATTTCTGCATAGAGGATCAGCCCAAGAGGCTTGTCTGCTCACCCACTGGGGTGGGCGGGGGCTGGGAGCTGAGGCTCAGGCTTCAGTTGGATCCCAGCGAGAGAAGAGCACTGCTTAAAGGAGTTCCAGAGATGGGCATGAGCTGTGGCTATGAGCGTGGACCCCAGAGATGGGCATGAGATGCTAAGGCTGCTACTGCAGCCACCAAGAAACCTGTGTGCAAGCACAGGTCACTCTCCACACCTCCCCTCCTGGGAGCCTGTGAAGCCCGCTGCTGCCAGGGTCCCGTGATCCAGAGACAACTTCCCCAGAACATACGGTGTGCCTCAGGGTGTTGTAATGTCACACTAGCCTCTGCCACCGTAGGCTCGCCCTGTACTCTGTACCCCTCCCTCCCCCCGCCCTGAGTGAGCCAGAGACCCCAAATCAGCTGCTCCTTTAACCCCGTCCTGTCTGAGTGAAGAACAGATGACCTCAGGAGACCTACATGCAGAGGCGGGGCCAAATCCAAAGCTGAACCCCGGGAGCTGTGCGAACAAAGAAGAGAAAGGAAATTTCTCCCAGCAGCCTCAGGAGTAGCAGATTAAATCTCCACAATCAACTTGATGTACCCTGCATCTATGGAATACCTGAACAGACAATGGATCATCCCAAATTGAGGAGGTGTATTTTGGGAGCAATGATATATATATTTTTTTCCTTTATCTCTCTTTGTGAGTGTGTATGTGTATGCTTCTGTGTGTGATTTTATCTGTATAGCCTTGCTTTTAACATTTGTCCTAGGGTTCTGTCAGTTTTTTTTTTTTTTTCTTTCTTTTAGTAGAGTTTTTAGAGCTTGTTATCATTGGTGGATTTGTTTTTTGGTTTGGTTGTTCTCTTCTTTCTTTCTTTCTTTTTTATTTTATTACTTTTAACCTTTTATTAATAATTATTTTTTATTTAAATAACTTTACTTCATTTTAATTTATTTTACCTTTGTCTTTGTTTCTTTCTTTTTTTCTCCTTTTATTCCAGATGTGTGGATGACAGGCTCTTGGTGCTCCAGTTAGCCATCAGGGCTGTGCTCCTGAGGTGGGAGAGACAAGTTCAGGACATTGGTCCAGCAGAGACCTCCCAGCTCTACATAATATCAAACGATGAAAACCTCACAGAGATCTCCATCTCAATGCCAAGAGCCAGCTCCACTCAATGACCAGAAAGATGCAGTGCTAGACATCCTATGCCAAACAACTAGCAAGACAGGAACACAACTCGACCCATTAGCAGAAAGGCTGCCTAAAATCATAATAAGATCACAGAAAACCCAAAACACACCGTCAGACGTGGACCTGCCCAACAGAAAGACAAGACACAGTCTCATCAATCAGAACACAGGCACTAGTCCCCTCCACCAGGAAACCTGCATAACCCACTGAACCAACCTTAGCCACTGGGAGCAGACACCAAAAACAACAGGAACTACAAACTGGCAGCCTGAGAAAAGGAGACCCCAAACACAGTAAGTTAAGCAAAATGAGAAGACAGAGAAACACATAGCAGATGAAGGAGCAAGGAAAAAAACCCACCAGACCTAACAAATGAAGAGGAAATAGGCAGTCTACCTGAAAAAGAATTCAGAATAATGATACTAAAGATGATCCAAAATCTTGGAAATAGAATGGAGAAAATACAAGAAACGTTTAACAAGGACCTAGAAGAACTAAAAAGCAAACAAACAATGATGAACAACAAAATAAATGCAATTAAAAATTCTTTAGAAGGGATCAATAACAGAATAACTGAGTAAGAAGAATGGATGAGTGACCTGGAAGATAAAATAGTGGAAATAACTACTGCAGAGGAGAATAAAGAAAAAAAGAATCAAAAGAATTGAGGAGAATCTCAGAAACCACTGGGACAACATTAAATGCACAAAATTCGACTTATAGGTGTACCAGAAAAAGAAGAGAAAAAGAAAGGGACTGAGAAAATATTTGAAGAGTTAATAGTTGAAAACTTCCCTAATATGGGAAAGGAAATAGGTATTCAAGTCCAGGAAGCACAGAGAGTCCCATACAGAATAAATCCAAGGAGAAACATGCCAAGACACATTTTAATAAAACTATCAAAAATTAAATACAAAGAAAAAAAATAAAAAGCAGCAAGGGAAAAACAACAAATAACATACAAGGGAATCCCAATAAAGTTAACAGCTGATCTTTCAGCAGAAACTCTGCAAGCCAAAAGGAAGTGGCAGGACATATTTAAAGTTCTGAAAGGGAAAAAGCTACAACCAGCATCACCCAGCAAGGATTTCATTCAGATTTGCTGGAGAAATTAAAAGCTTTACAGACAAGCAAAAGCTAAGATAAGTCAGCACCACAAAACCAGCTTTACAACAAATGCTAAAGGAACTTCTCTAGGCAGAAAACACAAGAGAAGGGAAAGACCTACAATAACAAACACAAAACAATTATGAAAATGGTAATAGGAACATACATATCGATAATTACCTTAAATGTAAATGGATTAAATGCTCCAACCAAAATACATGGACTGGTTGAATGGATATAAAAACAAGACCCATATAAATGCTGTCTACAAGAGACCCACTTCAGACCTAGGGACATTTACAGACTGAAAGTGAGGGCATGGAAAAAGATATTCCATGCAAGTGGAAATCAAAAGAAAGCTGAAGTAGAAATTCTCATATCAGACAAAATAGACTTTAAAACAAAGGCTATTACAACAGACAAAGAAGGACACTACATAATGATCAAGGGATGAATCCAAGAAGAAGATATAACAATTGTAAATATTTATGCACCCAATATAGGAGCACCTCAATACATAAGGCAAATACTATCAGCCATAAAAGGGGACATTGACAGTAACACAATCATACTAGGGGACTTTAACACCCCACTTGCACTAATGGACAGATCATCCAAAATGAAAATAAATAAGGAAACACAAGCTTTAAATGATACGTTAAAAAAGATAGATTTAATTGATATTTATAGGAAATTCCATCCAAAAACAACAGAATACACTTTCTTCTCAAGTGCTCATGGAACATTCTCCAGGATAGATCATATCTTGGGTCACAAATCAAGCCTTGGTAAATTTAAGAAAATTGAAATTGTATCAAGTATCTTTTCTGAACACAACACTATGAGACTAGATATCAATTACAGGAAAAGATCTGTAAAAAATACAAACACAAATACACTACTTAATAGCCAAGAAATCACTGAAGAAATCAAAGACAAGATCACAAAGTACTTAGAAATAAATAAAATGAAAACATGATGACCCAAAACCTATGGGGTGCAGCAAAAGCAGTTCTAAGAGGGAAGTTTATAGGATACAATCCTACCTTAAGAAGCAAGAAACAACTCAATAAACAACATAACTTTACACCTAAAACATTTAGAGAAGAAGTACAAAACAACCCCAAAGGTAGCAGAAGGAAAGAAATCATAAAGATCAGATCAAAAATAAATGAAAAAGAAATGAAGGAAATGACAGCAAAGATCAATAAAACTAAAAGCTGGTTCTTTGAGAAGATAAACAAAATGGATAAACCATTAGCCAGACTCAACAAGAAAAAAAAGGGAGAAGACTCAAATCAATAGAATTAGAAATGAAAAAGGAGAAGTAACAACTACACTGCAGAAATACAAAGGATCATGAGAGATTACTACAAGCAACTGTATGCCAATAAAATGTACAACCTGGAAGAAATGGACAAATTCTTAGAAATGCACAACCTTCCAAGACTGAACCAGGAAGAAATAGAAAATATGAACAGAACAATCAAAAGCACTGAAATTGAAATTGTGATTAAAAATCTTCCAACAAACAAAAGCCCAGAACCAGATGGCTTCACAGGAGAATTCTATCAAACATTAGGGAGCAGCTAACACCTATCCTTCTCAAACTCTTCCAAAATATAGCAGAGGGAGGAACACTCCCAAATGCATTCTATGAGCCCACCATCACTCTGATACCAAAACAAGACAAAGAGGGCACAAAGAAAGAAACCTACAGGCCAATATCACTGATGAACATAGATGCAAAAATTCTCAACAAAATACTACCAAACAGAATCCAACAGCACATTAAAAGGATCATACACCATGATCAAGTGGGGTTTATCCCAGGAATGTAAGGATTCTTCATTATAGGCAAATTAATCAATGTGAAACACCATATTAACAAATTGAAGGGGAAAAACCATATGATTATCACAATAGATGCAGAGAAAGCTTTTGACAAAATTCAATACCCATTTATGATAAAAACCCTCCAGAAAGTAGGCTTAGAGGGAACTTACCTCAACATAATAAAGGCTATATATGGCAAACCCACAGCCAACATCGTCCTCAATGGTGAAAAACTGAAACCATTTCCACTAAGATCAGGAACAAGACAAGGCTGCCCACTCTCACCACTATTATTCAACATAGATTTGGAAGTTTTAGCCGCAGCAATCAGAGAAGAAAAAGAAATCAAAGGAATACAAATCGGAAAAGAAGAAGTAAAACTATCACTGTTTGCAGATGACATGATACTATACATAGAGAATACTAAAGATGCTACCAGAAAACTACTAGAGCTAATCAATGAATTTGGGAAAGTAGCAGGATACATAATTAATGCACAGAAATCTCTTGCATTCTTATACAATAATGATGAAAAATCTGAAAGAGAAATTAAGAAAAAACTCCCATTTACCATTGCAACAAAAAGAATAAAATACCAAGGAATAAACCTACCTAAGTAGACAAAAGACCTGTATGCAGAAAATTATGACACTGATGAAAGAAATTAAAGATGATACAAATAGATGGAGAGATATACCATGTTCTTGGATTGGAGGAATCAACATTGTGAAAATGACTATACTACCAAAGCAATCTACAGATTCAATGCAATCTCTACAAACTAGCAGTGGCGTTTTTCACAAAACCAGAATAAAAAACTTCACAGTTTGTATGGAAACACAAAAGACCCCGAATAGCCAAAGCAATCTTGAGAAAGAAAAACAGAGCTGGAGGAATCAGGCTGCCTGACTTCAGACTATACTACAAAGCTACAGTAATCAAGACAGTATGGTACTGGCACAAAAACAGAAATTTAGGTCAATGGAACAGGATAGAAAGCCCAGAGAGAAACCCACACACATATGGTCAACTTATCTTTTATAAAGGAGGCAAGAATATACAATGGAGAAAAGACAGCCTCTTCAGTAAGTTGTGCTGGGAAAACTGGACAGCTACATGTAAAAGAATGAAATTAAAACACTCCCTAACACCATACACAAAAATAAACATGAAGTGGATTAAAGACCTAAGTGTAAGGCCAGACACTCTCAAACTCTTAGAGGAAAACATAGGCAGAACAATCTGTGACATAAATCACAGCAAGATCCTTTTGACCCACCTCCTAGGGAAAGGGAAATAAAAACACAGATAAACAAGTGGGACCTAATGAAACTTAAAAGCTTTTGCACAGCAAAGGAAACCATAAACAAGACGAAAAGACAACCCTCAGAATGGGAGAAAATATTTGCAAATGAAACAACTGACATAGGATTAATGTACAAAATTTGCAAGCAGCTCATGCAGTTCAATATCTAAAAAACAAACAACCCAATCCAAAAATGGGCAGAAGACCTAAATAGACGTTTCTCCAAAGAAGATATACAGGTTGCCAACAAACACATGAAAGAATGCTCAACATCAATAATCATTAGAGAAATGCAAATAAAAACTACATTGAGATATCACCTCACACCAGTCAGAATGGCCATCATCAAAAAATCTACAAACAATAAATGCTGGAGAGGGTGTGGAGAAAAGGGAACCCTCTTGTCCTGTTCGTGGGAATGTAAATTGATACAGCCACTATGGAGAAGAGTATGGAGGTTCCTTAAAAAACTACAAATAGAACTACTATATGACCCAGCAATCCCACTACTGGGCATATACCCTGAGAATACCATTATCCTAAAAGAGTTGTGTACCACAATGTTCATTTCAGCTTTATTTACAATAGCCAGGACATGGAAGCAACCTAAGTGTCAATCGACAGATGAATGGATAAAGAAGATGTGGCACATATATACAATGGAATATTACTCAGCCATAAAGGAAAACGAAATTGAGTTATTTGTAGTGAGGATGGATCTAGAGTCTGTTATACAGAGTGAAGTAAGTCAGAAAGAGAAGGACAAACACTGTATGCTAACACATATATATGGAATCTAAAAATTATATATA
>NW_006774248.1:1155104-1170285 GCF_000442215.2 Lipotes vexillifer | reverse complement strand
ATATAAAAAATATATATATATATATATATATATATATATATATATATATATATGGTTAGGAAGAACCTGGGGCAAGACGGGAATAAGGACGCAGACCTACTCGAGAATGGACTTGAGGACATGGGGTAGGGGAATGGTAAGCTGGGACAAAGTGAGAGAATGGCATGGACATATATACACTACCAAATATAAAACCAATAGCTAGTGGGAAGCAGCCACATAGCACAGGAAAATCAGCTCAGTGCTTTGTGACCATGTAGAGGGGTGGGATAGGGAGGGTGGGAGGGAGGGAGATGCAAGAGGGAAGAGATATGGGAACATTTGTATATGTATAACTGATTCACTTTGTTATAAAGCAGAAACTAGTACACCATTGTAAAGCAATTATACTCCAATAAAAAAGAATTCAGTCCTGACATGTTAAGGCTGAGATGCAAACCAGACATTGAGAAGGAGATACTGAATGAACAGATATGAGTCTAGGATGCAAAGGAGAGAAGTGGGTAGAGATACAAATTCAGGAGTTACCAGCATGTTGATGGTATTTCAATTCAAGGAATGGATGAGATGAGTCAGAGGGAGAGTATAGACACATTGTGAAGATAGTTTTGATGTGAAAGGGAGCAGATAACTGGATAGGAGTCAGGACATCCTAGAGTATCAAATGAGATTGCCTTCATTTTTTAAGACAAAGATATTAAAGTCTATTTGTTGACTTCTATGGGTCAGACACTATGCCAATTGCTTCAAATTAATAAATTATTTACTCTTAATAATACCAAGAGCTAAGTACTAGTATTTGCCCACTTATTAGATGAGAAAAGAGATTTATAGCAAATCTAATTAAATTGTTCAGGGTAGAAGACTAGAAATTAACAGAGTTAAGTTTTGAATCCCCATTTTTTGACTCCAGAACTGCCATGTTGTATTTCCTGCTACCATAACATGTTTGTATGGTAAAATAAGTGGAAAAATAGAGATAAGGATTAACAATATGGGAGGTATAAAGTTTAATAGAACAAATAGAATATTTGACTACTGCAATAGGGATAAAAGGAAAAAAAAAAAGCAGGTGCAGCAGGGTTACTTACAAATCGATTTTGTACTAGGAAGATGAAAAAGATCTCTCTGATACCTTTTGTACTCATAGAAGTATGGTGAGTTGCCCTTAGTGAAAAGAAAGAGGGAAGGGATATGATAGTTTTAAAGAAAGATAACATGGTAGGAAATAGTTATATTGCATAATGGCTATCTTAGAAGATCAAATTGAAGAAATAACACCAATGCAGAACAAATTTACAAAGAAATGGAAAATATAAGCAAAATAATATGAGATATGGAAGAGAGATCTTGGATACCTAATGTATGAATAATATAATTACTAGGGGACGAAGGGAACAGATGAAAAATAATGAACAAAGAAATAATAGAATACCGTTCACTGAACTGAAGAAAAATACTTGAAATTTCAGAAAGGACTGTTGAGTTCAGGCATAATTAACATGACACACAAACATATTGCTGTAAAAATTTATAAACTACAAAGTTACAGAAAAAAACGGGTAAAATGTCTTCTAACCTCCATAAGCCCAATGGAAGCCAGAAGATAATGGAATACTATTTTCAAAGTGTTCATAAGAGAAAATAATCATTAACCTAAACTGCAACTCCAACAAAACTATCTTTAAATAATGAAGATAAATAAGTATATATTCAGAGAAAAATAAGAGTGTTTACAACCCACAGAAGCTCATAAGAGGAAATTTCTAAACAAAGAAGGAAATGAAACCAGAAGAGATGTGTGGCAGAGATAGCCCCGTGTGTTCACCAGCCTCTTTCCGCTGTGTGGTGACTGCCCTCATCTGGAGGCCGCACTGTAGGTTCTGACTAATGAGCCATAAAAGGGAGGGACATGTAATCCAGAGCAGCAGCACAATATGATGAGGTCTTCATTGGCTTGAGTCTCTGACTTATTTTAAGGAGAAATGGCTCCACTCACCTTCATTTGACATTTGGCGTGAGTGAGAAATGCATGTTTGACACTTAACCCACTAAGATTTCAGGGTTAATTTGCTGCTTCAGCTTAACCTGCCTATTCTGGCTAATACAAAAAAGCCAAAATTAAGAAAATGAGAAAAGGTATTAATAAACATATAGAAATCCAAACAAACATGATTTGTAACTCTATTTAAAAGAACAACAAGGGCTTCCCTGGTGGCGCAGTGGTTGAGAGTCCGCCTGCCGATGCAGGGGATACGGGTTCGTGCCCCGGTCTGGGAAGATCCCACATGCCGTGGAGCGGCTGGGCCCGTGAGCCATGGCCGCTGAGCCTGCTCGTCCGGAGCCTGTGCTCCACAATGGGAGAGGCCACAACAGTGAGAGGCCCACATACCGCAAAAAAAAAAAAAAAAAAAAAAAAGAACAACAAAATAGAGTGAAGATGTTTAATTTGTAGAGTTAAAAAATATCAGAACTGAGGTAGTATTGTAGCTAGCCAACAAAATCCATTGCCTCTTCTTCTTGGTACATTTCTCAACTCCTCTTGCAGTCATTTGTGGCCATATGACTAAGATGGTCTCCATGACTTTTTCCCCTCATGGCTACTTAGAATGGGGATAATCTCCAAGATGACCTTAGGAGTCAACATTTCAAATATGCTTAGAGCTACAAGGTGGAAGCACACTGAATCCTGAATCACCGCATGAAGTGACCACCAACATTTTTTCCTGGACTTTCACCTGAATGAGAAATATTTTGTTTTAAATGTAAATTCACTAATATGTTTGTGGTTTATCAAATAAAGGCAGTTAAAGAACCCTTAATCTTAAAATGTTCAGGCCACTTGCAAAATTGACTCCATCCAGTCCATAAAGGAAGTCTGAATGAATTTCAGAAAAAGAAGTGTCAGATCATTTTCTCTGACCTAAGTGCAATTATAATGGAAATCAATAAAAAGATCAATTAAAGCAAGGCATCTGTTAAATAAGAAATCAGACTTATAAATAGCTCTTAGGTCAGAGAATAAATACTACTAAAATTTTTAAACATTTAGGTCTGAAAGATAATGAAATTACAATGTGTCAAAATGTGTACAATATAGGGCTTCCCTGGTGGCGCAGTGGTTGGGGGTCCGCCTGCCAATGTGGGGGTTGCGGGTTCGTGCCCTGGTCTGGGAGGATCCCGTGTGCCGCGGAGCAGCTGGGCCCATGAGCCGTGGTCGCTGGGCCTGCGCATCCGTAGCCTGTGCTCCGCGGCGGGGGAGGCCGTGGCAGTGAGAGGCCCGCATACCGTAAAAAACAAAAAAACAAAAATAAAAAAAACCCAAAAAAACAAAAAGAAAAATGTGTACAATATAGCTAAAAAAGTAGCTAGCGGATAATTTATAGTTTGAAATGCTATATTAAAAAAGAAAAAGGTTGAAAATTAAAAGCTGAAGATCTGGGCTTCCCTGGTGGCGCAGTGCTTGAGAGTCCGCCTGCCGATGCAGGAGACGCGGGTTCGTGCCCCGTTTCGGGAAGATCCCACATGCCGCGGAGCGGCTGGGCCCGTGAGCCATGGCCACTGAGCCTGCGCGTCCGGAGCCTGTGCTCCGCAAATGGGAGAGGCCACAACAGTGAGAGGCCCGCATAACGCAAGGAAAAAAAAAAAAAAAAAAAAAAAGCTGAAGATCTAACTTAAGGTAAAAAGGAACCCAAGCATAGTAGAAAAAAATAAAATAAGAACAGAAATTAATGGAAATAGAAAATAAATTTTAAAGAGAACCATTATCATCTTCATTTTTATAGGAAAATAATCCAAGGAATAGAGAAGGTTAATAACAAAATCCAAAGGGAATTCTTCAGCAAAACCAACAGACAAAACTTTGGTGAAATTAATCAAGAGAAAATGATAGAAGATACAAGTATATAAAAATAGGAGTGAAAAATGGGTCAACTACAATAGCATTTCTAAAGCTACCATGAGGGAAAATCAGCAGAAACAACAGCAGTAGCTTCCACTTTGGTATTGGGTTCAACTTCAAAGTCAGCATTTTGGAAGCTGAATAGCCTATTGCTTACTTCAACATTATAGCTGACGTCCCTGAATTCTGTATTATCTATGCCTATGTGATTACATAGTTTCCTTTCATAAATAATCACTGTAACTATGTTAAAAGGAACAAGGTATATCATTTGAATTTATTGTTAATAACCAAATACTTTCAAATATAGGCAAACATTTAAAATATAACTTGAAAGAAAATCTCCTTCTGAATTTTATATGGTAAATTGTATAAGTCAACTGAAGTATAAATGTTGAAAGAATCATTGAAAGAATCAAATACTGTAATAATTAGTGATGCTGTGAGCACTTATTTTCACGGACAAAATGATTATCAAGATCTAGATATGTGGGCAAATAGTGACAGTGAAAACACTAAGATAGAGTATGTTTGCTACGTAATTTTATATAGAAAATTTAATGTTTTTTGAGCTCTCAAGTATTTATAAATTGACATAATACAATACAACACAGAATCATAGGGTTTAGATAGTATGATAATTCTAATCTGGGTAGAATTATTTAGTATATTAGCTCTGGCAGACATACTGTAAAGTGACCCTCAATGAGTCATACCCTTGTATAATCTCCTCTCCTTGAGCACAGTGAAAATTGTGTCTTGTTTCTATCCAAAAGAATATAACAAAGACGATGAGATATCACTCTTTGATAAGGTTACCTTATATGCCAAAGGTGATGGTTTGTCATTCCACTGATTACGTTATGTTCTCTACGACTGTTTTAGCATACTAAAGAGAGATGCTCATTTGCTAGTCTTAGAGAGGCAAATGGCTGTGTCCTAGAGAACACTGTATGACAGGGAAGGTGAGGTGATGCCTTGAGGAACTGAATTCTGCCTACAGCCAGTGAATTTATTGCCCATTCATAATCTGTACCATGATGCATGTATTTGGGCTTTGAGGTTGGTCTACCATGGCATGGATTCTTAGCTGGTGACTTACTAGTTGTATGACTTTTGTTTCTTTCAAGTCTTCTGAAAATTAGTGTCTGCAATGGCAATATAAGAACAATGCTAGTTGTCTTTCAGTGTTATTGTGAGGGCTGAAGATAATGTATATAAGATGTCAGACACATAGTAGGTTCTCATTATGGTTATTAACCGAGTTAAGGAGTGGAGGTCACCAACCTATCCAAACCCCTGCTTTTTATCTGGTAATAGCACTCATAACATCATTAGGAGGCAAAGGAAGGCCCTTGCCTGGTACATAATGTGTTCATTAAGAGGTAGATATCCAAATACTAACGCTGCCTTTTCTCTCATATGTATACATATACATATACATATACATCAGGAGAGAGAGAGAATGCCAATACCAAAAGTAGCTCATCTGAAGAAATTTTCTTTTCTATTTTTTTTTTGGGGCGCGCGGGCCTCTCACTGCTGTGGCCTATCCCGTTGCGGAGCACAAGTTCTGGATGCGCAGACCCAAGGGCCATGGTCCACGGGCCCAGACGCTCTGCTGCATGCGGGATCCTCCAGGACCGGGGCACGAACCCGCGTCCCCTGCATCGGCAGGCGAACTCTCAACCACTGCGTCAGCAGGGAAGCCCCAAATTTTCTTTTTTTTAATTGAAGTATAGTTAATTTACAATGTTGTGTTAGTTTCAAGTGTATAGCAAAGAATATATATATATATATATATATATATATTCTTTTTCAGATACTTTTCCATTATAGGTTATTACAAGATATTGAGTATAGTTCCCTGTACTATACAGTAGATCCTTGTTGTTTACCTATTTTATATATAGTAATGTTTATATGTTAATCTCAAACTCCTAATTTATCTCCCCACCCATGAACTTTTCTAAATACTAAAGTTTCCAAAAGATAGGATCTGTGATCAGTTCTGAAACCACTTTTTTATTCTGAAGATATTCTTCGAGATGTTTTAGGGAAGAGTCTATTTCTCCTATAAGTTATCATTACCATTTTTCTTTCAGAAAATGAAGCCATAATTTGGGCGAAGGAAGTGGATGCAAATATGCATCTTCCACTGTGTTCCTTACATCTTCCAGCATCCCACAATTCCATCTCTTACTCTGCAGTCTCAGGATTCAGATCCATCCATTGTGTAATTATATGTATTTCAAGAGACATTGATGAGAATGCAAGTACTCAGAAACAGTGTCGTTTCCTCAGATAAAACATAATATTTTCTATTTCTACAGATGACATGAAAAGCTGGAGCAATCAGTACCCATTACTCCTCACTCAGAAAGAATGTACAGCCCTGCTCCCCAGAAAGCATTGGTTCTCATGTGCGACCTCAAACAGCAAACACACACTGTCAAGTTCTAGGATTTTAGATTCAGATGAACTTAATAGTTCTATCTTATCTATGAAGATCACTTAGCAGATTCAAAGTACTTTCACACAAACTATCTCCTTTGACCCTCTCAGGCAGAAGGTATTATTACCCTGGGGTTACAGAAAGGAAAACATATGTATATAAATGCAGAAGAAGTAGGTGCCTTTCTCAAGCCCACTTTATAAGTAAATGCAGGGCCAAACCTAGCTCCTGGCATCTCATCTCCTTAATGGTGATTTTCAAAACTTATAATGGATGTACTTTCCTACAATGATGACCTCGAGCTTTTGAGATTTGATGAAACTTGGGTTTGAATCTCAGCTCTTCCTTTTATTAGCTATGTGACTACAAGGAAATAATTTAAACTATTTACAATATCATTTTCTCACTTGTAAACTGGGGTAATAATTGGGTATTTAGAGTTATGAAAGATTAAATGAGATAATATTTGCACAAAACACTCAACACTTATTAGAACCTCAATGTTAACTCTAATAACTGTCATAGGAAAACTTGTATTCTGCAATCTTTTATGAATAATTCTACATCTACATAGGAAATATTCAGTATGTGACACCAATTTCTAGTGAATAGAGATGGTTCTAAGTATATAAAAAAAAATCTTTACATTTGTAAAAGTGGAATAAATTTCTTTTCCTGGAGTTCATAAAAAATGAAACTTTTATCAAGTTACACTTCAAATAATATAGTTTTTTCCATCCTCTCAAAATAACATATTTTCACAGGCAAATGAGGCAAAATATGCCTTTTGTCATTCTAAAAACCCAAGTGGGACAGTTTCAGTGAAGTCTCAGGAATATATATATATATATTTAAATGATGAAAATAGTTTCTCCAAGACCATAACTATTTTATCTTTACATCTAGGCAAACTCCCCTATATAGAATCCCAATGAAGAAAAAACATAAAGCTATATGTTACTATAGAACTTGGTAAATGTATGTTTTTCATTGATTTTGGACTGTCTTGTCAAAATTACTTGATATTTTGGCATCAGGTAGACAGACACAGCTTCAGAGAAAGCAAGATAGAAATTACATTTCATCAAAGACAGGATATGGGCAGGCAGGTATTAGAGTGAATGTTTCAAATATTTTACATTAGTGGCTGCTTTGTTTAGTTTTCTTTATGTTTATATTTTTAATGTCAATATGATACATATTGGCAATGTCAGGAGAAGAACTGAAGTAATTGCAAGTCAAACAGCTCATTGTAGTGTAAATGTGACCATAATAAAAGTTTTTCATTGTTTCTCAGAATGAAAAATAAATCAAATAACCATTTGTTTCTAGAATGTAAACTAAAGCAAGAGGTCCCAAAATTAGCTTTAGAGATTTGAATTGTGACTTAATGTGTTCTTAGAAGGAGCAACCAAGATAAGATATACATATGATTCCCAAAAATTAAACAAGGGATCTTTGTCCCAGTTAGAATGTTAGTTTTTCAGTAAATGAATTCAAAAGGTATGAATTCAAAATAGAGCTACAAAACAGATATTGATCCTATTCCAAACTTCTTTGCTGGCGAGTAAAAGAAACCATGCAAGTCTATTATTACTAAGCGATGACTTCAGATGGCATCAGTAATGATTCCACTTTCTTGGAACATCATGTGGATGATATGCATCATCACTGAGCTGAGAACACAATGAAAAGAATCGTTGAACTGCCACTCAACAAATGGCTCTCAGAGCCAATAATTTTTATCTTAAATGTAAATGAATGAAAAACATATGGAAAGAAATTTAGTTCATGGAGTGACTGGAGGCTTGTGGAAGAGTGCCAAGAAAAAGAAGATCATCTTCATGCATTATATTCCAAGCATCTTTGGTTTCAAGCTTCATAGCTTCTAGGAGATTTCCCTGTCCAAAAATACGCACAGGGAGTCCTGTTGTTTCCATTACACTGTGGATAATGGGAGTGTGTTTATAAGCTTGTACAGTTCAGTTTCAAATATTTTGCAGGGCAAAGATCTTGGAACACCCTTCTGGAAGAGATTTCTGTGATTAGATACTGTCATGAGTGGCCTGACAAGTGAGAAAACTGTTCTCCACTCTGAGCTGGGACAGGTGGGAGGAGTATGACCAAGGCTGCTTTGTCTCTCTAGGGGTCCTGGTTTTTCTGCCTCATTACTGTGCAGTTAGCAAATGGTTTTAGGAGATTTTCTCCCACTTTGCCTCTCTTAATATTCTGTTTCCCTCCTGAATTAGTTAAGGTTCTTTGGGTTACATTTAATAACAGAAATCAAATTGAGCCAATACAAGTAAAGAGGAAAGAAATGAGGCAGGCAGGCAGTAGCGAAAAGCCTCAGGGAGTGAAGAGCACTCGGCCTCTCCATCTTATATCTTTGG
The DNA here is from genome assembly GCF_000442215.2 of Lipotes vexillifer. Taxonomy (NCBI): domain Eukaryota; kingdom Metazoa; phylum Chordata; class Mammalia; order Artiodactyla; family Lipotidae; genus Lipotes; species Lipotes vexillifer. The sequence goes on along the minus strand of NW_006774248.1, from coordinate 1,161,539 downwards.
TCCTCTTATCACATGTGCTTCGCTTTTGACTCTCTACAGTTCAAGTTTCTTCATCTCTTCGCATAAGGGGGAGAAAAATTGTCATTTCTGAACCTAAAATGACTGGCTGCCTCTCAGCCCTGATTACAAATTCCTGAGGAGGAAGTAATCTGAATGGTCTTAGTGAGGAACACCTCCCCTATCAGTCCAGTCACCTAAGGTCAGGGTTGCATGGTCATAAATGACAAACACTGTTCTCAGATCTAGGGCATGGGGTTGACATGTGACAAGCAGTTCTGAAAGAATGGGGACTGAGTTGAGCCTAGAGATTGTCTCTACATTTTATTTTTCATTGCCGTGGGAGAGATGTTACTATAGACAGGAATATTCTGTATCCCATTATTTTGCAACTAGAGCCCTTTTCCCCCTTCTGGAACACTACTTTGGTTTCTGTTTTTAATATGGCCACACCAAACAAAGAGTGATACAGGGAAGTTTTGCAAAGAGTTTGCTGTTGAGGCGGTACTCGGTGAACAACTACGGTAATTTAGTTATCATACCTCATGGTGAACTCTTGTTCTTCTGAGAACACTTAAAGGTCATAGTTCTGTTCTGGCTCCTCCTAACCTTGCTAGCGTACAGCCCAAAAACCAAGAGAGAGAGAAATAATGCCTCTAATTCACTATGGGATCTATGAGACATAAGCTTTAAATAAAGGAGGTTCTAAATGATAAGAGCTACAAAATTGTGAGAAATGTTGAGTTGATTTATTATGCCTTCTTTCCTAAAGGCATCTCTTACCATGTCAAGTTTCCATATGATGCTCTGTTTTAAAGAGAATAGTTAAAATAATCATCAAGAACAAGAAACACATACAATTAAAGTGTGTAGGATACAGAACTGTACCTATATGATTTACAATGTATTCCAAGAGTTGATTTTTTTTTTTTTTTTTCCGGTACGCGGGCCTCTCACTGCTGTGGCCTCTCCCATTGTGGAGCACAGCTTCTGGACGCACAGGCTCAGCGGCCATGGCTCGTGGGCCCAGCCGCTCTGCGGCATGTGGGATCCTCCTGGACCGGGGCACGAACCCGTGTCCCCTGCATCAGCAGGCGGACTCTCAACCACTGAACCACCAGGGAAGCCCCAAGAGTTGATTTTTATAGAGCATTGCATAGGGGTTATAAAGTGGATGTAGACATCAGAAGGCCTTCAACTCCAAACCCAGCTATGCTTCTTACTAATGGTATGACTGGGGCACACTTTTAGCCTCTTCATCTTTGATTTTTTTCTAAGTACTTGCATGTGAGTAATAAAATCTGCTTCATAGAATTTTTGTGAAGATTAAAAGAGGTACCTCTGGTCTCTAGTATATAGCACACATTTGACAAATATTAGGTACTTTTAATTTGTTTTACTTTTTACAACAACTCTGTGTAGCAAACACAGGCAACTGAGCTAGGAGTTATGTTGCTAATACTGGAAATCAATAAACCTCAGGTAAATTGTCCATGATTACATGAATTTGCCACTTACCATTCATAGTAGTAAGTTACTTTACTTACATTTAATGACAAAAATCTAATATTTCTGTGTGCAAACAAAAAATAAAAATCAAGGGAAGTGGGAAGGACCTAGAACAAGGAACTAAAGAGCCTTGGCTGTTAGTGCAGAGCAGGCTGGATATTCCCAGTGTCTATTCTCCCATCCTTCTTTATTCATCAGATTGTGACTTTTAACAGGGCTCATCACCACTGAGAACAACGACCACATTTTCTAGTTTCCTTGCAGCTACATGTGGTCAATTAGCTGATGGGATGTTAGCATGTGCCTGGTGCTCAAATACCAGCAAGTTTTCTTCAAGCGAGTTTTTCACTCCTTTTGTCTTTCTGTTGTCTGCAATGGGTACATGATGGCTGGAGCTCCAACAGTTTCTTGGACCACGTGAAGACCTCAATATCTAAAGTCAGGATCTGAAGTCAGAGCAGAGAGAGAGAATAAACCTAGACCTCTCTGCTGTGGACACATCAACCCTAGAATCCATCATTTTGAAGGTAAGAAGGAAATTTAAAATCTTGGCTAAATCATAAAGATTTGGGATTTTTTTTCTGATATTTGCAACTAAATTCAACCCTAACTATTTTTATCAAAATCATCCAAACACAAAAGTGTACTGAGTGTGTGATAGGCTAAGTATAGTGCCAGGCTTTGCGTTCATACATAATGTCAGATATTCTTGAGAAATTTTCCAGCTAGCTAGGAAAATAATACATGTACTTTAAGGAAATCATGATACGACCAACCTACAAAGATGACAGAGATACCAGCACCATAATACAAATATAGACCAGGCTTAACTGAGTGAAACTTATAATCAGGGAAATGGCAGAACACACCCTATGCTCCAGACTTGCCTTATTGGAGGTCTGCTGAGGCCCAGTGTGTCATGGCTAGAAGTACCATAAGAAGCATCCCAGAAGGAAGGGACCCATCCATACCTTCAATATGCAGCACTTTAGATGGTTAGAGGCTAGAGAACAAGGAAGTTCTCTGGATGAATAAGTGGAGTCAGAAAAGAAGGACTCTCAGAGCTGAGCAGCTCCTATCAGCCTGAACTGCATGACTGCATGACCCCTAGGCTAGTCTACTTGTCTTAAATGACCAGTTTGCCTCACCGGGCACCACTGACTCAGGTGACACCATCTTATGCTGCACCACACAGGCGAAGCTGGTTTGGGTGTTTCCCCACAGTTCCAAGAGAAGCACTGTGAGAAATGGTGTGGATTACAGTGAGGTGAAGGGAGAAGTTTGGATCAACTTGAAGTGGTGGGAGAGGGGAGAGGATTAGATCAAGTGTTTTATAGGTTAATTTAATAAAAAAAAATATATATAGAACTCACTCTCTACCAATCATTAATTTCATTTAATCTTCACAATAGCTTCATGAGGGAGGTGCTACTATTATTTCCCATTTTCGAGATGAGAAAACAAACACAGAGATGATGAATGCTGATTGCTGGGTAAGCTCACACTGGAGTTGGGATTTGAATCAAGGTAGAAGGAATCCCTGCCCCCCGCTCCATGTTCCCTCTCCATGAGACTGTCCCCCAGTTAAGGAAAGCAGCTAACATTACCTGATATATATGCTATGTGCAGCACTGTGCTAAATACTCTATAGACATGATTTCACTTAATCCTCACAATAACCCTAAGAAGTGGATGCTGTACTAGCCCCTTTTTATAGATGAGTAAAACACAGATCAGGATGATTAGCTTAATCATCCCAAGGTGCAGCAGCTTTAAAATGAAAGAGCTAAGATTTCAACCTTGGTCTCATAGACTCCAGAGTATGTGCTGGTAACCACCACACCATATTATGGAATGTACAAGATGGATGAAGGAAGAGAGGGAAGGGGACATTAATGTAATTCAAACTGGGTCGAGGAAGGAACTGGAATCTAAAATGGGAGAGCCAGGGGCAATGAGAACCCATGCATACTTGTATCATTAATGCAATAATTTAATTTTCCTTTTAAAAAGGGTATGTTTTATTCATTGGTATAAATATAATCATAAACTGCATTTCATGGGAAAGTTTAGGAGGGAGCAGGTTTCAACTGCAGAAGATCTAAAATTAACAAAGACCCCTTCTGAAGTTTAGCTTGGGGGGCCCAGAATTTAAATTTATACCCCCCAGCTGGACTGGAAAAATATAAAAGCCAAACAGCCAAGTTAGCCTTGGAATCCTTATATTGCCCTCCAAGAAGCATACGTTCTGAGTGAGTGTTGAGCACAGCAGGAAATATCATTACAGACCTGGAATCCAGATTTCTACCAGAAAATGCAAAGCATCTGGCAGTTTTGAAAGGTAATCTTTCCAGATTTACTTTCACATAAACTATACTCCACTCCAGCACCAGAAATCATGGGGGAAGATTGTTTTTAATATAGTTGTTCAGAGAACAGCACAGGGAAATTTAAATGAAGACAGCATTTCATCTCCAGGTCTTGATTAGCAAAAATAGCACCCCTAGACCCTACTTATTTGTTAAGAAAGGTGGGCTCACTTGGATAGTCTTAAGACATTTCCCAATGCCTCCTATGTAGCACATTAATTCCCAGGGAATTCTGTGGGGCGCCTCCCTTCTGAAGCAATTGGCCATTGATTACCCATTAGTTTGGTGGTTGTTATTTTTCTCTCCAGGAAGCTAACTGCAGTTTCAAATTATCTTCCACGACTTTGCTGTGAGCACAGCACCGAGTTCCTTTTTTATTAGTTGGAAAGACAGGTTTCTTGTTTTGTTTTTTTAAAATTACATCTCCAGTTTGAAATCCATGTGGATTAAAGGGAAATGCATTGCTTTCCTTTTTCTTTTCTTTTTTCTTATTTTTGGAAATAAATGTGGATTGAACTATGCTTAAATAATTGAGAAAACATTTTCATAGCTTTCATTGTACTCCTAACATCTCTTAGATGATTTCTCTCAGCACAAGACCTATTTATTATAAGCAAGAGAAGGTCAAAGTATAGGTTAATCTCAGAGGGGGAAATAGAAACTAGAGCAAAACAGAACAACTTGAGAAATTCTGAATGTCAAAGTACGCCATGTTCTCAACATCATGAAATGGAAACAAGAGAGTTAAAGAAAAAAAAAGGACATCTTGGAAGTAGTCATTTGTAACAAAATGCACAATGTGAGATATTTGAGCTGCATGCGAGATATGAAAACCAAGCTGAAAATGTACATTATCAAGAATTGTTAGACAACACTGCATTATTGTTTTTCCAAAAGCAGAGAATGAATTTGGATCTAAATTACAGTGAAAACAAATGTGTAAAAGAAAAGTTTATTTCTTATTGTCTGTCTATAATTGATTGTGTGACAAATAATTACACTGTTATTGTGTATGATAGATAAGTAACTTGTGTAGAAATCTGCATTGGGTGCCCTACATGGCACCCAAATCTGCATTTGGGTTCCCTACATGCCACCCAAACAGCTATTTATCATTGGTCTAATTATCAAGTTAATGAGATGCTAATTTCTATATTCATAAGGCATGCATGAGCAAGTACAAGTGTATGCAAAACAGGGTTTAGTGACAAACTTAACAAATAAAATAGCAAGGTATTGGTAAATAAACACAAATGGTTTTACAATCGAGGACTGAGCCCATTGGGAAACTGTACGGTTCCAGGATGCACACACCACCGTCTACTGTCTTTAATGCATATACAGCATTGATGCAGCTTTCTCTACCTCCATAGTTTTGATTCAGCTCCTGCTGTGTCTGTAGAACTCCTATTACAGTTGCTCGATGGGGCAGAATCAGACAGACTCTGCAGATTTATGGATGGCCATTTCAGTCCCTATGGGATTGTGGTTCCAGGCTTCCAATTTCCCCAGCACAAGATGGGATGCCCCTTTTTAGGAAAAAAAGTATTGGGAAAATACTTGAATAAACATTGCAGTGAAACATGCTTTTCCCTTCTCCCAGTCAACAGTGCCTCTGTGGTTATAGTTTGTATAACATCCAGATTTGAGGTTTCCTTATTGCTTAGGAGAGAGGAACTGTTATTTAAAATAATAATAATAACAATAAGAGATGTAATAGTAAGACTTGAGAAGTTAAACCAAATAGTAAAGCACATAACCATTTTCAAAATTTATTTTTAAGGCCCGTAGTGGCAGAAAGGAAAATGATTTAGGTTTTGGGGGAAGTAGAATTTGAAACTTTGAATGTGGTGGCAAAATGCTGACTTATGCCATCTCCTTCCTGCCATAGAACATAAGGTCATTAAGAGTGCTCTTAGGGAACAACTGATCTGCCATCAGAAGGTTAGGCACCTTGAGGACCTACTCACACCTTTCCTGTCTGTATAATATCACACAGAAGAAAATAAATGGTGTGTTCAGAAAGGCTGCTTTGTCCTCAGAGCAGTGACACAGCCTGACAATCAACTTTCCCTGGTTCATTTTTCAGAAGGCAGCCACCTGCATGGTGTGTTGAACAGTTCACAGTGAAAATAAAGACTGGAGAGGATGGCACGAAGAACGTGGATTGTGTGTCTTTTTTAAATAGCCTGCTACATGACAATCTTGATTGAAAGGTGTGAAGTGATGTCAAATCAAAAGTTGCACCATTGTACCCTTCCTAAACTGAAAGCCTACAGAAGGGGTAAGTGAATGAAGGGAATGCACTGTAATATGTTCCCAATTATTTTGTAAATCTCTGTTCTTGAAAGTAACCAAATTACAAGAGCTGGTTCCTTCATTCTAATGACACTATTATTAATGAAAACTCTACCTTGCATTTTATGTTTATCACATGTTGATTTATAGGAATTTTCCAGTAAGCCTGAGAGTTTAGACTACATGTAAGTGAAGCTCATCATTTTACACTGTATTTATGGAAGCCCAAGTTATAAAGATCGTTTCTGACAGCCAGGACTAG
>NW_006774248.1:1147411-1155094 GCF_000442215.2 Lipotes vexillifer | reverse complement strand
TGTTCATTCTATTTCCCTTTCTACTTCAATAATCAAGCTGGAAAATGATCAGGGTGTTTAACATGCCATGCTTTGCAAATTTGTTTGTAACAAGCAAAACAGAAAAGTGTCTGATGTCTGACATGATTATAAAATCAGACCTTCTGATTTTTCTGTACACACTAACAGTCATGTGTCTCTAGGGAATAACAGTACAATTCACCACATAGAATTAGAATTCTCTGTTATTAACAGAATACCTCATTTTCTAATAGAAATTTTTTCCTGGTTATTCAAAAGGGACTTAAGAATTTTCTGAGGACACCAATTCATTCACTTCAACAAACATCTATAGAGAACTCATCACATAATAGGAATCCCAGAAAGCACAGCCCTGTTATGGGGTTGTGTCCTCCATAGTGGAAATTGCGGAAATTTTCCAGGCAATTCAGGTGCTGTTGAAGCAAACGGTGCACTAGAATTACATGGCTGAGCCCATGATGTTGATCAAATCCAACTAATTATAAAATTATTTGATTCTGTTGGCTTGAGTCAAAACTGCCTTAATGAATTGTCATGGACAAATTTTAATTATAATGATTCCTTTAGACCCAGGACTATGAGTAGTAGTGATTTGCAGAAATAAAGCAGAGTCAACTCTGGGATTTTGGAGGTGAGATGGGAACACAAACAGCAGTGGGCTAGCCCAGAGTTCTCAAAGTTTAGTTGGCATCAGTGACGACCAATCTTTGACTTTCTGAATCAGAGTTTCCAAAAGAGGAACGAATACCTTTATTCTTAATAGGATTCTTAGGTAAACTTGACATTTACTTAAGTCTGAAAATCCCTAGGTAGTTGTTTCAACACCAAGAAATCAAGAATTTATCTCATGAAGTTCTGAGTTATCTGAATAAGTATTCTTTTTTTTTTTTTTGCGGTACGCGGGCCTCTCACTATTGTGGCCTCTCGCATTGCGGAGCACAGGTTCCAGACGTGCAGGCTCAGTGGCCATGGCTCATGGGCCTAGCCACTCTGTGGCATGTGGGATCTTCCCGGACCGGGGCACAGCCCACATCCCCTGCATTGGCAGGCAGACTCTCAACCACTGCTCCACCAGGGAAGCCCTGAATAAGCATTCTTAAATAAATGAATTAACAACAACAACAACAAAAATGGGGAAACCCAGGAAAGTATAATAAAACCAAAGATAAGAAACAAAGAGTAGGATGAAATCAAAGCAAATGAGGATGTCTTAGGTCAAAGTTCCAGGATGACCAAAATCAGAACACCACCTAGGAACAAAGAAATTCCCCCAGATCAGAACAAACAAAGTCAAAATCATCCACATGGTCTTTGTGGAACTGAGCAAGTATGAAAACCACTGTGCTTGACCAAGCAGCGTCTCACACAAGCTGCCTGATTTCCTCAGATTATGATGCACCTTATTCATATTTGCATCTGTCTGAAATTAGGATGCTCCTCACATTTGAGGCATCTTACCACATCAACTGGCCTGCATTGAACTCACTCTCATTTCTCCTTCTCCCCGGAAGCTTTTATATTTGTTCTTGCCAGTCACCCGAAGACACTATTAAGCCGAGACCATTTCAAATTAAATCCTCTACTGAGGAGTTTTGGACCATACTAATGCTGTGAATTCAGACTGCAAATGTGCAGAAGTGGTAGATTGTAGTTCAAATTTTCACAGGAGATATTTTTCCCCCTTCCTGCATCCAGTGTCAATATTGAAACATGCAAGTTTCCTTAACTATTTTTCCTGAATTTTGAGTTTAATTTTTATTTGTCCCTGCAGTGAGGATTTAAGATGGCTTTTGTAGAAATCAGCTATTAGAATCCCAGAATGTATACCTCTTCCACTCTTCTCTCTCTCTGTCTCTGATTTAGTTTAACATTAAATACTATTGCATCTTACAATCAGGAACATTTATATGTGATAAAATATAGGTTCTCTTTACTGAGATTATCTAAAATTCACAGCTGAGCAGCCTTGAGTTTCTAGGGAATAATGAGAATGCCTACATCTGCCAAAATGAAGCTGTGGCTAAGAAACAAAGTTCACATCTTGACAACTACTTTTGATTCCATAGCATTGTGGAAATTGAGACAATGACCCTCAGATTTCATTAGCCACTTTAGGTTATCTTAGGGCCATTTGCCACATTTGTAGATTCATTGTGAGATCATCTTTCTTTTCTCCTTGTGTAGTGCCCAGCATATACTAGGTGCTCATCTAATGTCTACTGAACTCTGTATTCTAGAGTATGTCTGTCTAAACCCTACTGGAGTTGGCTCAGCCCTCTTTCTCACATTGGTTTCTGAGATCTGTCTGGCAATCACTTCTGGGCAACATTAGGAAATTATACATGGTTTCTGGATAGATGCTTTAATAAAATTCTTAACATCCGAAGACTTGAAAAAAACATGTTGCTCTCTGTTGTTGATGCAGCTGGTGGGATCAGACATATTTCTGTGTTTTGCTTTGCTTTTGTTTTGATTTTTTCCCCTGAAGAAATTATTGCTACAAATTCTCACTTTAACTCAAGCCAGTGTTAAGAGCATAAAATGCATTTTAAGTGATAATGGCTGGATGGATGATTCTCTGGCTTCACTCATAGTCTATTCATTCTCTCTCCCTCAACAAGACAAACCAACTATTTGCAGAGTGCTCTAGATCTCAGGCTGCAATTTTTACCCTTAGTCTGTTATTCTATTGCCACCCAAATTTGACTTTTTTTGACTTCAGGTTTTTGTCTCCTTAAAACATGAATTTCACATTTATCTTTCCTTTTATTTTTTCTTGACTTTTATGAGGTGAGGGCCCCATAAAACTCTGTGGCTCTGCAGCTGTCTCCTAAAATAACTACTTTGAAGTGCTCTTAGCTCCATTCACTTCTTCCTCCCCAGCTGCCAGCCCATGGAGTCTGGGAGCAAACTCAGAAAGCAGAAGAGCCTGTTCCAATTGTCAACAAAGCAAATTTGGAGGAACGACCAATGACATTATCAGCTCTGTATATCTCCAGTTTCCCAAAGAAATGGTATTTTAGCCTGTTCAGACTGCTAAAACAAAATCCTGCAGGCTGAATAGTTTATAAACAACAGAAATTGATTTCTTACAGTCCTGGAGGCTGGAAGTGTGACATCAGGGTGCCAGCAGGATCCAGTGAGGGATCTCTTCCAGGTCCCACACTTTCTGTTTTACCCTCAGGTGGCAGAGGGACCTAGGTTGGTCGGTGGAATCTCTTATAAGAGAACCTCATGCATGAGGGTTCTACCCTCATGACCTAATTATAATACATTCCAAAGGCCCCACCAACTAATACTATCACCTTTGGCAGTTAGGATTTGGGCAGACACATTCTGACGACAGCAAATCATGATCCTATTATGTAAGGTAATCCCAGTCTTCTCTACAGGTTCCAACATTTGAATAATCAGTTGCATTTTCCTGAATTCCTCCAGTAACCTAAAATATAAAAACACGACCTCTTCCTGCCCTCTTTCCTTCCTTCCTTTCTTCCTTCCTCCATTATCTTATCTTCCTTCTTCCCTCCCTCTCTACCTCCCCTTCCTTCCTTCATTTTATTTTTCTTTTTGCCTCACATTCTATGACTTGAACTAATTGAGTATCATTATTTGGTAATGGTGATCATAAATCACTGACTGTCATCTTTATATCACACTCTCTACAAAAGGCAAATATGTCAAAGTATATTTGCCCATCATCATCACTTCCTGATCTCCACACTCTTCAGGTCTTGTGATGAAATAAGAGAAGAAACATATGATTACTTGGTTGCATTTAGTATTTCTAGTCAAATAATTGGGATGATAAGAATCTTGATAAATTTTTACAGCAATAACTAACATTTTTATTGAGTTCATACTGTATCAGACACAGTTAAAACTTTATATGGATTTTCTCATTGAATCCTATGAGGCAGATACTGTATTTCCAAATTTTATAGATAAGACAATTGAGCCCCAGAGAAGTTACACAACATTGCCAAAGTCAGGTAATACTAAGTTTGAGTTACAATCTTGATACAAATGTCTTGCCATTTGGGAAATTTGTTTTTCAAATAAATTAAAAATTCCATAAATAAGTACATAAAAGAACTTTCTTATAACAAGGAGGACATTTAAAAAAAAGAAATTATACTAAGATGTACATAGTTTAAGACTCATGCTGGGCTTCCCTGGTGGCGCAGTGCTTGAGAGTCCGCCTGCCGATGCAGGAGACGCGGGTTCGTGCCCCGTTTCGGGAAGATCCCACATGCCGCGGAGCGGCTGGGCCCGTGAGCCATGGCCATTGAGCCTGCGCGTCCGGAGCCTGTGCTCCGCAAATGGGAGAGGCCACAACAGTGAGAGGCCCGCATAACGCAAGGAAAAAAAAAAAAAAAAAAGACTCATGCTGATGAAAGCAGATCCATTCTCTCAGCTATATCATTCCGTCTCCAGTATCAAGAATAGACTTGGGGCTCTATAAGCTTGATATTCTTTGGGAAGATTTTTGTAGAGTGAGATTAACAGTTTCTTCAGGAAGCACACTTGGTCATTAAAAGCCTATTTGCTAGAATGTTTCCCACTTTTAGGGATTTTTCAGAAGGGCATAATTACCAAGACATGCTGTTCACTCCATGCCAGTGGACGCTTGGTGGTCCTTGCCTCACTAGTTACCAAGTTTTTTAACTTCTTAGCTCACCACCTTAGCATCCCTTTGTTCTAAGAATAGCCTCTGGGATATGTTTTCCTTTCCTAAGCACTTTCTGGTACATAATTTTTCAATAATATTCCCTGGGATGTTTACTTTACAGATAGTGGTGCCATTTTGATCTTTATTCATTACAGACTGAGAAGTCTGTAATCATTCTCTCCAGATTCTCTTTCAGCCTCTTCCCAATTCATCTTTTCCCCAACAATCACCAAGTCCCTGAAACCTAACTTCTTTTTCCCTTCCTGTTTAGACTTTTGCACAATTCTGTATTCCTAGAGCAAAATACCCATGTGTTTTCCTTTTTATTTTTGCATAGGCCAATCCTGAGGATTTAGACAGAACAGACAATCTTGGCAACCACAGGGAAGATTTAGCTGCCTCTAAGTACTTTAGGTAGGGATGGAAAAAGAGGTGCTTCTTTCTGGGCTTTTCCTACATGCTAGGTGACCGCAATTCCTTCTTCTTCTGCTAAGTTCTCACGAGGCCCCACAGAATTAGTTCTCCCTACGTTAGTGGGTTGACGTCACCATAGTTTCCCTTAACTGAGCTCTGCCAACAGATGGGTCCCAAGGGTGCCTGTACTAGAGGAACTAAGGCTGAAAAGTAACAGTGAGATGATAGATCCTCTTATGTGTTTTACACACACAGATTGATAAGCTGTGAAACTGTGTGGCTATTTTGTTGGCAAAAGAACTTGTTGTCATTGTTCTTTCTCAGAGCCACTGAAGTGCTGTGTCCAAGTCTCTGTTTATCCCTCTCTTCTTTCAACAGCTTTTAGATATTTCCCAGGACCAGAAATTCCTCAGTCCCTCAATTATTTAAAATGATCTCATCAACAATGAGCTCGCTACATGGTCCTGCTTCTCAATCCTCATATATAACTTATTATATTATATTTGATGGTGTAAGCTATAGAAATTTCTGATTAAAGTACAGAAGGGGAGAATTAAACCAACCCCAAAGGCAGGAAACTTTTCTTACTTCTAGATGTTGTCAAAATCCTATACAGGCATACTTTGTTTTATTGTGTTTTGCTTTATTGCACTTTACAGATATGGTGTTTTTGACACATTGAAGGTTTCTGGCAGCCCTGAATTGAGCAAGTCTATTTCCAACAGCATGTGGTCACTTCATGTCTTTGTGTTACATTTTGGTAATGCTCTCAATTCCAAAGTTTTTTTTTTTTTTATTGTATTTGTTATGGTAACCTGTGATCAGTGATCTTTGATGTTCCTATTGCAAAAAGATCAGCACTTGTTAAAGGTTCAAGTGGTAGTGTTTTTCGGCAATAAAGTATTTTCTAATTAAGATATGCATTTTTTAGACATAATCCTATGCACAGTTAATAGAATACGGTATAGTAAACATAACTTTTATATACACTGGGAAACCAAAAAATTTGTGTAACTTGCTTTACTACAATATTCACTTCGTTGCTGTGGTTTGAAACTGAGGCAAGAAAGACAGGGTGAGGCCCAAGGACAGTCTCCTCATGTATACGCATTAAGCAGAAGGCAAAGCCACCTCCTTGTTTTGCACTTAATGAGGCCATGACTCATGGAGGAATGGCATCTAAAACAGACACTTTGTAACATCTGAGCAAGGAACTCTAACCTTGAAAACCATGGAACATGTGCAAATAAAAAGGTACTGGTTGCTGATGATTGGGTGAAAGACAAAGCAGTCCACTTTAGCCTCCTTATTTTTGCAGTCAAGAAGATTTCCCAGCCCAACACATGCAGAGAGGGAGTCTCAAATCATCTTCTAGTAATCTTGGCTGCATTGCAATATTATTAGCATTGCAGTTTTGGGCCCTACCCACCATGGGTTTTGCTTAGGTGCTCACAGGAAAGATTCAAAATGATGCCTGGTGGAAGTCCAAACAAGGGATTTCAGATGGCATGTTCGTAGGGGAGGGGAAAGGGGAGTCACCCTTACCTAAACCCTGAGAGATTAACTCCATATTAACAACCTAAGCTGCCCCTGTTGCACACCCCTCACTTGCGAGGATGCTCACACTCTTCTTCTCCAAGTGTGTAACTTTTGCTTCTGCCCTACATAAATGGCTTCTTTGTATGTTCTCCCACAAGTACTATGCTTCTGATAAACTCTGTGCCTGCTTTACAGTCTTGGTCTCTTTGTGGAATTCCTTCTTCAAAGAAGACAAGGACCAAGGTCCTTTTGCTTGCCAAAATCAAAACCAAATGCACATCATCACCCAGGCATGCTTGTACAGTCTGCCCAAGCTCCACGTCTTGAGGTTCCACATCCATGTTAGGACTCCATCAACCTCCTATTGTGTACTATCATGAATTGTTTGAATTTGCAGATGTGGAACCCCTGGATAAGAAGGTCCAACTAAAAGACAGCTATGGATTTTGCTATATGCTGGAAGTGGGAGAGGGGGTAGTCCTGAAACCAATACCTCTCAGATAAGAAGGGATGATTCTATTACAAAATCCCTAATTCAATGACCATGAAAAATAGGATAGAATGAAAATCATGCATAATTTCACTCAAATAACCACAAGGTTTTTTTTTTTTTTTATTCAAATCTACTAAAACAAAAGAGTACATTAAAAAAATCCCTTCTTACAATTTCTATGTAAATTCAATATGTAATGGATATATGCCTGCATATAATAGACAATCAATAAACATTTGTTCTAAGGATGAAATGGAGTTTCTAAGGGACTACTCCTAGAAAAACCAAACAAATAAACAGATATGTCCAAGTGAGAAAAGGACTGCACCACTCAGGGGCTATTACTTATGGGAAAGGAGGTGTGGATCAAGGGGGTTGAGAGATTCCTGGAGGGGCTCTTGCCTCACACTTACAGAGGAGTTGGTGGCTGGATGAGTAGAACTAAGGGGATGTATGTATGACTGATGGACAGAGGGAAAGAATGAATAGGAGCAGATACAATGATTTAAAATTTTTCAACGTTAAGAAGTTTTTCTATCGGAAG
>NW_006774248.1:1146606-1147359 GCF_000442215.2 Lipotes vexillifer | reverse complement strand
TCGGAAGAGTTCTGTAAATGTTTATAAATTTTTATATCTCCCCTCTGAGAAAACCCATAATAAAGATCAATGATTTCTCAAGAATTTTGAAGCAACTCTACTCTGGACTCAAAGTAGCTCAGATTCTTTTAGGTCTCTTAAAGACCTATCCTCCCACATTTATCACAACACTTACACACCATGAATTCTCTGAAGATAATGTGTCCTGTTTCCCAGGATGAGATCAGACTGAGAGAAGGCTGCTTCTGACCGAGTCTCACTCACTTTAACAGGACAAGTCCTGGAAGAGTTGATGCAGTTGATGCATTAACTTCAAGAGTTGATGCAGTTGCAGGTGCTTCCAGGGAAATATGAATCCAGGGTAGCAAGCACAGAGTGCATAGATGAAATCAAACACAAGTTGCATTCAACGTGAGTAAAATAAATTGGTGATGGGAGTCCATAATGAAATAGTTGCTGGTTTGGGCAGACAGGAAGACTCCTAGCCTGGATGGCACTCAAGGTTAGTTATCTATGTGGCTGACGGCAAGAAATCTGGGCTTGTTGGCTAGATTTCAGGGTCAGGGTTGCAATAGCAAAGTCCTTGTTTTGTTTGGTTTGGTTTCTTGGTTTGTTTCTTGTTTCTTGGTTGCAATCAACTGAAATCAACTAAGACTGGAGCACCATGCTCAGAAAATGGATGGGAACAAGGAAGCAGGGTTGTTGCTGCCACAATCGCTCTACAAAGGATGTTGCACTACTGCTGCCCAAATA
>NW_006774248.1:1123286-1146596 GCF_000442215.2 Lipotes vexillifer | reverse complement strand
ATTCCTGCTTCTTTGGACATTTATTTCAAATGTCCTGGCAGGAGGAGTCAAATGGGGTAAACTTAAATCATATGTAAACTTCAGGTAGCTGCTTGTTCTATTTTTAAAACAGAAAATATATTTTTTGTCCCCTTGCCCCCTTGGCATGAGGGACCCATCTTTCATCAAGAGTTACACAATGGTAGTTTCCATAAGCATATGAGATTTCAGATGCTAAAAAAACAAACATCCACAGCACTGACTAAAAAGAAGCCATGATTAGTAGGTCAATTAACAGAACTCAAAAAAGAATGAAGCTCAATTGTAAAAACAGGGCACATAGAATTAGACTGGGGTTAGGGAGTCAGACAGACCCTGTTGTCAGACAGAGCTGGAGCACTGAGTCCAGGCTGATCAGATAGCAACTTGATTCTGAGCACGGGTCTTAATCTGGAGGTGCATAGCATCTTCTACCATCTGGAACATTTTATTTGGGGACTTGAGGATGTTGTTGAGTGTGCTGGTTCCCAGATTGAGGTCAATCACAAGTAACGATAGTGAAGACTTTAATGCAGGATTCAGAAGACCATTATTGGCATTTTAATAAATGATACGATGTTACATCAATTCCACTTTGACAAAGTGAGGTGGTTGTTTGGAAACATTATACAGATCATTTACATTGCTTCCGTGTTAATTGATGTAAGCACACATTTCCCAGGTGACCTGTAGAAATAATATAGCTTACCAATTGCTAAATTACTGTGATTGGTGGACTTTCAAAAAGCTCTATGAAAGAAAATAAACCCTGAAATGTAACGTTGATGTCGACTAGACATCAATGTTTTAATTTTACTGCAAAAAATACATTGGCTGGAGTCTTTAACAGCTTGAAATCCCCTCCAGGTCTCCCAGAATTCCATGGATGGATGCCAGAGCCTGGGCTGACCACTAGCTAGACCTAGGTTCTCTGACATTCGGCAATATTCAGGCTGTTTGCAACTGCGCGCTCCCTGGTGCATTCCTTTCCACTGTGCCTAAGGACGCTGAGGGAGGCTGAAGGTATCTTTATGACAGCATAAGATTCCTTGTCACAGGGATAAAATTCAGTGGACTTTTACAGCAGCAGATGCTCTCCTGGAACTGGGAGAAATAATTCTCAAGGTAATCACAAAAAAAAAAAAAAAAAAAGGAAAAGGGATAAAAGAAGAAATAGAAACAAATATATCATACTCAGGAAAAGTATCAACAGGGCAGGAAGGAGGGCTAAGGCCAGCATTTATTGTGTTTTGACTATGGCTTTAAGGTTCCCATTAAGCTCAGGAAAGGGAGAAATACAGGCAGTCAGAGGTGGATGTCACAGACAAGAAATGCTGTCATCTGCAACACTGCCAGCTCTCTGGTCTCCAGGGCCAAAATTGTAGAAATGATTTTCTAGTCCGAAAAATCTAAAGATGTAAAGGTAAAAAGCATATTGGGTATTTCACAGTGTTTGATAGCTGATGACTGTGTAATGGAAAAAAAGAAAAAAAAAAAACAACTTTGGACAGAACACTTTCCCATATCAGACTTTGTAAGTCTGTTAGGTAGAGAGAAGTCTTTAAAATAAAGAAGGTGGCAAGGATCTGAAAGTAATGACTGTGGAAATTCCTTTATGGAACCAGAAATTATAACAAAAAAGAAAAGGAAAGAAGTTACATATGTAATAAAATTTCTTTGTTATTTCATAAATTTTGACTGTAAGGTGAATTCTTGTTGCAAAAACTATCAGGGAGGTTGAATTCCTCTGATCCCTTGTGGAGAATCAATGAACATTCCCTTTCTGACAGGTAACAAACAGGCTGCAAATAAGTCATTCATACTAGAAGTCCGTGACTCTAACATCAATGTTGATTTGGACTGCTTGGATTGGATTCAGGCAAATGACTCATGCACTTAAGCTAGAAGAAAACACACACACACATGCACACACACACACACACACACACACACACACACGACCACTAACATAATCTTCACATAGCTTGCAAATTTTGTCTGCCTTAAAGAAATTCTATTCCATTTGAAGCATGTCTACTGAAATAAGATGTGCTGGTCATCACAGAGTCCTTGCAGTTCACCCTGTACAAGCTTCCTACTCCTGGGTAGAACCAGTGTAGCTTAATCTTAAATATTTTCAACCTAATAGGGACTACAGTGTCAAAAATAATGGTTGATGTTTCTTTTTTTAAGTGTTAAAACCTTTCCTGATGCAGGGGCAATAATGGATAGCATCTTCCCTGAATACCTGGTAAAAGTACCTCTTTTCCCTTCTGTAGCCATCTGGGTATTTTGGGCCCTTGTCTAGAATTCTGATGATGTGGGAAAGGATGTATGATGGTGAAAAATGTTCTGTATGTCAGTCAGCTAATTAGGAAGCCAACTTACTGACAGGATCCTGAGTGCCTCATTTCCCAGGGCTGTAAGTGGTTTCAAAATATTTGACTTTTTCATGGAAGCCAAGTTCCTGCTACCATTTCTCCTCATTCCTGTTGGCTTCCCAGCAGCTCTCCATTGCTTAGATTCAGTCCTTTCTTTACTCTCAAAATATTACTGGGTAACTAGCTAGGCAGTATCTTCACCCATTTCTGAAAGCAAATCTACACTGACAAACATCCTAATTTATTGTAATCACTTCTATTATTTCATCTCCATATATCACTGTGACAAAAATTCAACTATTATAATTATTTAGTGTGTATTCAAACTTCTCCAAAATAATAGAGTTCTCCTTAAAATCAAATTAACTGCAATTTGAAAAGGTATATGTCATATTTACATTCATTTATGGAATTTTTCCATTTCCACAGCTTACATTTCTTTGTTTCTAGAATAAAATGCATGTGTTAATTGTAATAGCATCATCCATCTATCCAGCTTTTGACTCCAGAATAATGTCCCATTTCATTGGAATAACTTATAAATGATGGTGTGAGTCCCTACATATTTACTTGCTAGGTATTGCTCTTCCCAAAGTATCTCTACAGACTTTTCTGAAAATTCTCCTGCTTTCTCACAGAAGCTCAGAGAATAGATTCTTCATGTCTTCCATAGAGGAATTCTTCCCTTGCCTACACACTCCCATCTTTGATGCTGATGGGATTAGAAGGAGGTCACTTCAACAAGTCAGTGATTACAGTTGCTATATCCTCTCTGGCTGCATTTGAGTCCAGCTTTAGCAAGGCATCGCATTGCCATTTTAATAAAGTGTCTCTGATGGTGGTAATTTAAATGAGGGATAATGGAGAAAAGGGCATATGGTCTGGCCAATTAGATGAATGTGATACTATTCTCTGAGTTAAGGATTACAGGAGGAGATGAAAGTGTTCCTTGAGGATTGTGTAAAAAGTTCAGCTTTGGACATTAGTTTGTGTTACATCCATATACAATAACCAGAAGACAGTTGATAATATGCAAATAAATCTAAAGAGAGTGTTGTGGACTAGAAATATAATTGTGGAAGTTATCAACATAAAAATGGTAATTAAGGTCATGAGAATGGAGAACTTAACCTCTGAAGTTTACAGTAAGAGAAGGTCTCAGACAAAGGATCATCAACATTCATGAGACAGCCAGGGATTGATACTCTGAAAGGATACTGTTGGAAGACCCAAGAGGGACAAGAGAAGACCCAGTAGAGAAAAGACTTAGACATTTATTGGATGTGGGGATCACATATGAGCAGTTAAAAATGATTCTAAAGTTTCGAGTATGGGTTACTGGTATTCATTAGTGAGTTGTAAATGGATGGACGTTTATTTACAGAGTTAAATTATATTTTAACTAGAAACAATATTGGAAAAAAATTTACAATGAAAAAATCATTTCTAAGCACAGGCCAATGGCCTAGAGCATTAGTGCCTTGTTGATCTTATTACAAACAAAATTCTCTATGAATTATTTAGTATAATGACTTTTCCCAGTCTTTATCTATAGAGTAGTTCTTCACTTATAATGAAAAAAATCATAAGAATAAAAACTGTTCCATGAAGGTTGACTTAAGTTTAAAAAAAATTCATTCTCTAGAGTCATAGTAGTGTATCCAATGTGCAAGGTGCTGTGATCTGCTGGAAACTGAAGCTGGGCTCTAGGGTGTTCATTTAAAAGGGGAACCTGGGGAGAAATGCAGAAGTCAGCTTAATAAAGCATGCAGTAGAACTGCCCTCTCTGGCTGTCCAGATTGTAATAGTGGAGCACGGTGTTGTTCCTCTTTTCTCCAAATCTATTCTTGTTTTTCTGTTACCACAATTTCTCACACTCTTAATGTCTCTTCTTTGCCCTTCTTTCTCCTTCCTTCAGGGCTGCCTGTATCCCTCCTTCTTTACCTCTCTGCTTCTCTCCCTGCTTTTCTCCTTTACCTTTAATTAAGGCTGTTATCTCTGTGCTCGTGAGTTCTTCCACAGTGCAGTGCCCTCAGAAGCCCTCATGGTGCTTACTTTCCTGCTAAGAGCTGCAAAGTCAAACCTCCACTTACTTGGTAAAGAAGAGCCTTACTTCGTACAAAGGAGATGTGTGTATTTTCAGTCTTATTATTTTTGTTTATTTGGTTTTTTTTTGTTTGTTTTGTTTTTTTTCTGAGAGCTCTGTTCCTTCTGCTTATCTGAGTCTGGAGAGGTGGGAAGCAATTTATCCACTCATTTTTCTGGCTGTGCATTCAATTCAGAGCTCAGTGATTGTCATTTCAAGTCTCTTTGAAAGAAACTTTCTACAAGATCCTGATGCATCACTATCAACCAGGGTGGTAGAAACCAGGAGGATGCAGCTTAGGAATCTGCCTTTTTAATTAGCTCTTTGGGTAATCACTATGCATTCTACAACCTGAGACCTTTACTCAAAAATCATTATGACTGTTGGGATGAGGGAGTGTTTTACAGGGGAAAAAAAAAAAAATCACCTAAGCTGCCTCTTTCTAACTCTACTACCCTTCAGAATCAGTTCATAAATACAACTGTAAATTTCCTGAGGTCAGGAATCTTGCCTTTTATCTCTTTGTGTCTTAGACACAGCAATGTGTAACCATGGGATGAATGTGGTCCTAGAAATCAGAAACACTTGAGTTTCGGTTCTAGCTGCATTGTCTCACCTTGGATAAATTCCTTAACTTCCTTGAGCCTCATTTTATTCACCTTATAGGAATAGAATACTCGGTTACAGGATGGTGTTGAGCATTTGGTGCAATTAGTAAAAAATGGAATGCTTATATAAAACATATGATGGAAGCCACAATGTGTATTTGGAGCTTTATTATTCCCACTTTCACCCTCTGTAAGACTGTTTCCCCATTTGTAAAATACAAGTTTTACAGTTACATTTTATACTGATGAGGAGTTAAGAATAGTAGGGTATGTGAAAATATCCACAGATTTGCTTGCCATATACAGTTACCCTTATTTGTTAGATATACTTCCAGATATCAGTAAATCAAACTGTACTCATCATATAGTTATTGAGTGTTCCTATGTGCAATTCCCTCTGCTAGGTATGCTTGTAGATTCAAAATTAAAATCACAGGGTCCTTGAACTTCAGGATCTCACAGCCTAGTGAGAAACATGAATAAGTACATACATGACTAATACACGGTAACCTATGTTCTGTGGTATTCACTGAGCTGTTATAAACTAAAGGCTACAAGAGTTGTTTGGAGGAGGAAGAAACAAATTCTGACTGGGAGATAAGAGCATCTCTTCTTAATGCTGGTTGATTTTAAAAGGGAGAATAAAATTAAGGAAAGCCGTATCTCTGTGTACTTAATCAGCTTGGGAGGGCTTTAATTACTCAGAAAAGAGAAGGAAAATAGTACAGTAGAACTTTGATTAAATGGAACACTCTGAATTAGGATAATGGGATTTTTCTCATCAATTCTCTTTACGAACAAAAACCTTATGGATTGTTTTTGCTATTCCTACTTTTAACAATGCCTGTTCAAACAGTCCTTACTGAATTAACATGGACTCAACAATGGTAGGCACTGGAGCAAATATGAGTGATTCATAATATCTAACTCCTGACTTCATTGAGTTTATTATCTTGTGTATGAAAAGGGACATAGCATAAAATATAGCATTAACATTAAAATATTAATATAAAAACAATAATATAAATAAGTATGTAACTAGCTAGAAATAAAAGAGTGCTATAAGGATTAGGTCGATGAAAGGGATATTTTGAATTAGATTAGATTAACAAGATTTAGTCAGAATGCGTTGATTTGTATCAGAGAGATGATATAAAGAAGCAAGTATTTCACAAATATTGAGAAGTTGACAGTGTACAGAATGGTTTGAATTTGAAGAGATGGGAAGCAAGGAGACAAATTTGGCAGGTTTTAATAGTATCCGAGAATGTCGCTTGATATGTCTTAGATAACTGAATTCCAGAGTTCTTGTTTTGAAGGCCATCATTATTGATTAACATTATCTGAGCAAGTACAATGTACAAAGCAACACAAATGCAGCATGGTCCAGGGATTAGGAGTGTGGGATTAGGAATCTAAGAACCAAAGGTAAGAAGACTTCAGCAATTTCTGTATTTGGAGACTTAGGCAATTAAGTCAAACATTCTAAACCAAGGTTTCCTTAGCTGTAACTTAATAATAATAATAGTATCTAACTTTTTCTTTTTACCATGAGCAAGAGATGAAGTAAGCAAATCAGTTGGAATGATGTTGTACACCTGAAACTAACACAACATTGTTAATCAACTATACTCGAATATAAAATAAAAAGTTAAAAAAATCAGTTGGGACAATGCCTGGAATATGGTAAGTATTCAGTAAGTGTTAACTATCATTATCAGAATGTCTTAGAACTTGGACAGAAGTAGTAGAATTTATACAAACCTTTTGAAATGTCTAGACAATTTTATTTAACATGAATTCTAGGGATATATTTCTTTTGTTTTCCACTTTATTCTAGCTGTGAGTGAACTAGATCCTAGTTTATTAGGACTTTATGATAGTACAGTGAATGCTGTTCATGCTGTGCCCGCCTACATCCAATGGCCTAGCCAAGTAGTGATCTCACAAAGTTTCCACATAAACCTACCACTGCCTGATTCTCTCTGCCTCAGGTCAGGTTTGACCTTGGTTTGCGTGAGTCGACCAGAAGTGCAAGCCAAGGAACAACCCTAGGAGTTACCCCAACTAATGAAGAAGGGGAATTTGTGAGTGGGAATCCCAGCTCCTCCTTCTATTGGATTACTCTGATTTGTGTTCCAGAAATTCTATCAGATGATCTCCAGTGGGTAGGGACTCTAGCTTCCTAAAAGAGTAATCTGCCCATGAATAAAATTTTATGAACCTTCTCTTTTTTTTTTTTTTTTTTTTTTTTTTTGAGATGTGTTTAATGCTTTGAAAAAGAATTTTTTTAAAGTTTAGGAAATGGAAAAGCTTCCTTATTTCTTCACAAGCAAAGAATAACCACAGCACAGTTCACTCTTGGAAGAACCTCACCGGTTCTGGAGTCATTGTTGCCTTTGGCCACACACAGTCAGATCAGCTCCCAGATTGCTGTTTGTGATCTAATGTCACTCTGGAATTTTAAAAATTATCCCCGATTTTCTCTGTTAATGAAGGCTGAAGGACAGACAAGAGATAATCGGCAGATTATCCAAAAATCAAATCTTAAACAGCTATTTCAATCCTCTGCTTCACAAGATGAGAGCTGTTATGAATACCAGCTGTACCTCGGAGGCACTGAGTGGTGTGGAGCTGCCCTTGAACTCGATGTGGGTCCAGTCACTGGGCCCCCATGAGGCACAGGGGAAGAGTATCTGGTGTTTTGTCTCATGTACTGAATACTTAAGGAAATGCCCATGAGACACGGCAGACACCACCCAGGGCTCCTCCTCGGGGCCACGGGAGCGACGCCCTGACTGTGGGAATTAGCACCGTGAGCAGGTCGGCAGCTCAGCATCTCCACCGCTGACCCTGACCCTTACCAGAGCCACTCTGGGGGATGCCTTGGGTCAGGAAGAACCTCCTCTGCGCTGGAGACGCTTCCCGCCAAGGAAGTCATCACTGGATGAAATGACTAAAGATACTCTACGGCCTAGGCACCGTCCTGCCTCATGGGAATGACTGTTAAAATACATTTAAAAGAGGAGGAAACTGAGGCTAGGAACCTATTCCTCGTTCCAAGGTCAGCTGGCCAGTGAGAGGTTCACAGATTTAAAATCACCTCTTTTCCCAGCGGTGGAAGCACAAGGATCAGTAATTACCCTAAATAGTCAAGAGAGGCTATAATACAGCCCCAAGAGCGCCAAACTCTCATCGTTCCCTTGCTCTGCAGGCTTAGAACTGAGCACAATATTTTCCAGAACAAATATGATCAAATATAAGGTATTGTAATATCAGCGCTATCACTGTCTTAGCAAAACCCACAGTCACATCAAGGCAGGCAGGTGGGGTGTGGAGAGCTTCCTTTGCAAAATGTTTCAAGCTCTTAAAAGTTCTCAGTCTCATCTTTCCTGTTACTTGGTCTGCCACATCCTTAAACAAATACAAAACAAATCGGTGATGGATTTTCTGTCTTTCACGTACAAATACATATCCCTAAGCAGTTGGATGAATTATTCACTTATGTCCCAAAAATTGATAAGTATTTGGCTTTAATGATCTCGTTAGGTAATCAGTTTCACTTCCCCCTTAGTTCTCACCCTTTGCGGTACGCAGGCCTCTCACTGTTGTGGCCTCTCCCGTTGCGGAGCACAGGCTCCGGACGCGCAGGCTCAGCAGCCATGGCTCACAGGCCCAGCCGCTCCACGGCATGTGGGATCCTCCCGGACCGAGGCACGAACCCGTGTCCCCTGCATCGGCAGGCGGACTCTCAACCACTGCGCCACCAGGGAAGCCCCATATTGACTTTTTATAACTGAAATAAAAGTCTTGAAGAAAGAGAATGACAGTCTTATGTCAGCCAACTATCAACTCAGGCCTGTAAAAGCAGATAGACTTCATAGCAGTATTTTGGATTCTCTTCTGCAGCTGAAGTGCAGAATGTACTGATAGTTAGGGCCACCATTTGATCACAAGAGAGGTGTATCTACAAACAAATATCAATTCACAGCCCCAGAAAATCTTCTATGCCAAAGTCAGGGCTATAATAGGGAAGAATGAGACATCAAGACCCTGGATGAGCCGTTGAATGGGTAAATGTGCTTGCGAATTTTCAACCCCTATATCTCCCCTCATCATTGCCAGAGGAAGACATTGCTCCCCTCGCCTGGACACTGTTCAAAGGTCTCATGTGAGGTCAATGCCTGACAGAGGATGTTTGCCCTCCTCAAGTTCTGTACTTGCCCTACTGCCCTATCCCAGTAATTCTAGATTCAATAACTGGGATCAAGCCTTGTCCTGGCATAAATGGAGAAAGCCTGTCCCTGGTATAGATTATTCACCAAAAACCTGAAGAACCCTTATATTATGTAATGACAGGGTATTGATGAGACTATTCCTACAGTGTTCCACTGAGAGCAGTGCAGAATATAAGGCAAGACAGGGGAGATTTATTAAAAATCGGGCAACCTCCTGTGATTCAGAATTCAGTATTCTCACAAGGACCTGTAATGACTCCTTAAAGCTTAGAGACAAAGATGGCCTACAATAAGTAAGTTCAACATGACAGAATCACATTGGCAGAGTACAGAAGAAGGTGATAGAATATTTAGAGATGGGAACCTATAGGAGTGGGCACTAAGTGTATAGATCTTTGAGTCTTACATCAATGCCCCCTAGAAAGTGCCCACTGCAGAAGAGATGTTGGACAATCACTGGATAAAAGGATTCAACCAGTATATGTCAGCCAGTTTCTGTCCTTAACCGTGGAGGTGCTTGCACAAAGGGCTCATGAACAGAGTATCCACAGTGACAGGAATGGAGGTTAAGCATAAACTCAGTTGTTTGCATTCCCTTCCAGTAAACCAGATAAGTAGCAGAGACCAACAGTGAGTACCTAATAGGGTACCATCCCTTAATGAGACCAAACAGTCACTTGGTAGGAAATTAATTATTTTAAAACTTATGGGAAAAGCAAGCTAGATCAGTAAAAGTATAAGGCAGGGTGAAGGGGATCCAGGATATTTAGTAGAGGAGAGATGGTGAACATCTATTGTTGCCTTGGGACCAACTGCAGCAATGGGAACTGTAAAAACTTTTCCCACTAACTCTTTTTTTTTTTTTTTTTTTTTTCCCACTAACTCTTTTATCATAGACAATGAAGCTCAGAATACAGGATCTTGAATGCCAAATTAAGGAAGTTGTAGTTTTTTCTTATTTTTTTAAAATAAATATATTTATTTTATTTTTGTCTGTGTTGGGTCTCCGTTGCTGTGCGCAGGCTTTCTCTAGTTGTGGCAAGCGGGGGCTTTCTTAGTTGCTGTGCGTGAGCTTCTCATTGTGGTGGCTTCTCTTTGTTTCGGAGCATGGGCTCTAAGCGCGTGGGCTTCAGTAGTTGTGGCGCACAGGCTCAGTAGCTTTGGCTCACGGGCTCTAGAGCACAGGCTCAGTAGTTGTGGTGCACAGGCTTAGTTGCTCCACTGCTTGTGGGATCTTCCCAGACCAGGGCTTGAACCCATGTCCCCTGCATTGGAAGGCAGATTCTTAACCACTGAGCCACCTTGGAGGCCCCAATGCATTTTTTTTTCCTTGAAGAATAAAAACCTCACCAGTTGGTAAGATAATATAGTCATAAATGTAATTCACACTAACAGCGTTTACTCTCTCCCAAAATGTAAACCCACATACATACATACAAGTACATATACCAATAGGGTGATAAAATGTCAGAGAATAAAATTTAATCAATTTACAAGGTAACATTTTCCTGAATAATTTAATCAATCCAATTTTGCTTTTCTATGACCTCAGAGTACAAGAAAATTACAGATTTTAGAGCTCCAGGCTAAAAGAATATCCTTCAAATAATGTAATATTTTTTGAATGCCTACTCTGTTCAAGTCTCAATACTAACATTATCTTTTTCAGTATATTTTTGTCAGGTAAGTACTATTACTATCTCTATATTAGGGAAAAAGAAACTGAGGTTAAAAGAGGATAGCAGGATCAGGGGTTCAGCTCAAGTTCTAGCTGACCCTGAAATCCATGTTCCTAACCACTGTGCCAGATTTGTCATCAAAATTTGTTCCAAAAGAGGTGGTGGAAAAACAGAGCACTTGGGTAATTTTACTCTAATTGTCTATGTTGTCTTTTGAAGTGGCAAGTCTCAGACTAACACTGGTACTTTGATTTTAAAAGGGTCACAAAGGGAAAACTTTATGTTTCTGTTATCCCGTCCATGGTGTTTAAGGTAATTGCTGATAATCCAAATGAGGTCTTTGGCTGCTGCAGCTTATATTAATGATTAAATGCAATATAATAAACATAACTTTAGCTGTCTATAGTGCTTGAGGAGTAATGAAAGATATTACAGTGCTTCTAAAGTACAAGATCTAAAATACAGTATTGCAAGCCAAGATGTTAATTTATTTTTAAGATGAGGTTCAGGTTTAGAAGTAGGAAAGTGTTTCAACGAACCATGGTAAAGTTACCTTTGTAATAAGAGAACTGCCAACTTTATAGTTACACTGCCTATATAATGTAAATCCAAACTGAGAAATATTTTATTTTAAATTGCTTTATAAAACTGTTGAACTCCTGTTGGTTTATACACAAGATTTACACCAACATGTTCTTTCCATTTCCATTTTTCATGAAGGAAATATTAATCTTTTATTACCTCCATAATTACGGAGTTAGGAGTCATTATCTGGGGTATACAGCTAATCTTTGATTTTTCATCCTACCTACAAACAAGTTCATATATTAAAAAATCTTTTCATTTACCATATAGGACTATAGAGAGCAAATCAACATGGATTCCATAGGATATTGGTAATGGTCAACCATATTTATTCAAGTCCTTTCTCACCTTTTCTCTTCTGTACATCTGACATCTACCCTCATGTAGACTCGAGGTTGACCAAATTTTGCTAAGATCTAGTCTCTTTTTCTCCTATTATCCATCAAACAAAAGCCATTAAATGCCTGATTCTCTTCTTTTGGTGAAAACTAATTATATTATTGACAGCTATTTAAGTCAAAAACATATGTTATAAATCATCTATTTGAATTGGATTGCAGTCTATTCCCTCAGTTAGAAGAAGGTTGATGCTTCTGAGAAGGATAGATCATATACATTTAAGCATACAGGAGTTGTCTTTTCTAAAACAAGTTAGTAGCTTTATACAATAAATGTTTATTTCTTAATCATGTAAATTCCATATCTGGTAATGCCTTTTCTGAGTCTTTGTCATTTCAAACATCATCTTGGGGATCAGGATCAGACTGCTTCTATCAATTAGACTAAACTTACAAATTAAAAAGTTTTTAATTGTTAAATGAAATGATATTCTACAGAGTAATCTTAGAAGGTGTATATTTTATATAGGAAGACAATTTTAAATATGTGATATTTGAGCTTGAGATCTATGAAAGAAAGACGTATCCATACCTTCCCCACCTGGCCCAAATGGAGTAAGAGTACTTTTTTTTTTTTTTTTTACTATTGATGTGTAAAAAACATGGAAGTTACACTCTTTTCTGTACAACCACCATAACAAGAAAGAGTGGACAAACTGAAAATCAACTTTTCTTGGACCAGTTAGAGAACTGAGATTACAAGGCAAACAAACACCCAAATCTGGAGAGATTTAAATCAAGAACATAGCAGCCATACCTGGCCAACTGGAACAAAGTCACTAGAACCATAAAATATTATGAACATTTAAATGATAATTTTGACAATTTGCTGGAGTCTGAGTGTGGACTAGCTTGAGAGTGAGAAACTATTGGAGGCTACAGTGTTAAGCAGGATAAACTATTATCAATTTTACCACCAGAAACCCCCCAAGATTCTCACAGAGAAAATTCAAGAAAGACATTCTCTTGCCTCTGGCAAGGGAAGAGGACTAATTGTTGTACAATATGGTTAGAGATTATTCCTTATCAAAAGTCTACTCTCAAGGAAAGAAGACTTTACCAGAGCCTTATCCCAACTGAGAGTAGGTCTTTCCACACACTATATCCCATTTTAGACTTTCTATTTCACCTAAGAAGGAAAAATCCTTCCAATTGAAGAAATACTTATGAAAGTCACAGCCCAGAAACATAGAACCTCTAAAAGAATTACATATAATCAGACCCCCACACACCTGTCCCTCACACCAAAAGTGTTCCAGTGTAATACAATGGATTATAGCTGATAAAGCTGCAAGATGAAGATTCTCTCTAAGAAGTGGTACTCAGGAAGTTCAAAAACAAGAGTGAGATAAAAATAAGAACACTAGAGGAATCTGAAGCCTCTGGAACCTACAGCTACAGCAAACTTTCATGTTTGCTCCCAACTAGGCTAATATTAATCCTCACACTAAGTACCTATTTATCTCATATCCTATTATTTAATACATTGTTGGCTTTCAACAACAACAAAATTACAAAGGATTTCAAAAGGCAAGGGGAAAAAACAGAAAATACAAAGGAACCATAGAAGCAGCCTAGGAATTGCATAGATTTTGGAATTAATAAACAGGGTATTTAAAATAACTATGATTAATAAATTAAGGACTCATAACAAAAAGTTGACATAGTGAAAGAAATCATAAGTAATGTAAGCAGAGAGACAGTAAAATCTAATAAAGAATTTTTAATATGTTAGTTAACAAAAGCACTGTAACACAGATGAAGACTGCTTTTGATAGTCTTATCAGATTAGAAATGTCCTGGGAAAGAATCAGTTTGCTTCAGCTTACATCAATAGAAACTTCCCAAATGAAAAATAAAGAGAAAAAAATAATAATTTAAAAACATATCAAAACACAAAACAGAAGAAAACATTTAAGATCTTTGGGACAATTTCAAAAGATGTAACCTTTGTAATTAGTATACAAGGAGGAGAAAAAAAAGAACAGAAAAAGTGCTTTAAGTAATAATGGCTAAAAAATTCCAAATTAATGGCATACACCAAGCCATAGTTCCAGGAAGCTCAAAGAACAAGAAGTGGAATCAATGCAAAAAAATCTACAACTTAGTATGTCATATTCAGAAAACCAAAACAGAAACAGAAAACCAAAAACAGAGAAAGTCTAGAGAAGGAACCAAGGGAAAAAAGAATACTCTCTAGGAGAAACAAGGATAAGAATTACAGTGGACTTTTCATAAGAAACAATGTAAGCAAGCTGACAGTGGAGTTAAATACTTACAGTGCTGAAACAAAAAATAACAACCTAGAATTCTATATTTAGAAAAAATTTTCTTTAATAATGAAAGATAAAAATCTGTCTTTAACAAATCAAAACTGAGGGAATTAAATACAGCAGATTCACAATGCAAGAAATGTTAAAAGAAATTCTTCACGAATACTGATCTACTTAAAGAAGAAAGAGTTTCAGAGAAGGAATACATAAAGGTAAAGTAAAATACTTTATTTTTATTATTTTCAATTTATCTAAAAGATAATTGTTCATATTAGTAACAACATATTGAGTGATTACAGCATATGGCTAAGTGAAACAAGTGACACAATGTCATAGTGGATGGGAAGGGAAAATTAGGAATGCTCTGTTATATTGATATGTTACCTGCACTACACATGAATTGGTATACTATTTGTGGGTTAATATAAATTAAACATTATATTGCAAACTTTAGGACAACCACTCAAATTTAAAAATAAGTATAATTGATATCCCAAGAGAGGATATAGCAGAGAATTTTACAAAATGTGAAATTAAAGCCAAAGAAAGCAAAGAGATAGAGGGGGAAAGAGAACAAATGCAACAAATAGAAAACAGTTGCAAAAATGGAAAATATTAATTCATCTATATGAATAATCATTTTAAACATGAATGATGTAAATATACAAATTAAGAGACAGAGACTGTTAGCATGCATAAAAAGCATGACCCAATTATATGGTTAACAAGAAACCTGGTTTAAATATATAGATTCAGAGAGGTTAAAAGTAAAGAATAGGAAATATATACATTTCTAATTCTAATCAAAAGAAAGCTGAGGTAGCTATATTCATTTCAGACAAAGCAGCCTTCAGAACAAGGGAAATTATGGGGATAAAGAGGGGCATTAATGATAAAGGGGTCAATTCTCTAAGAAGACATAATCCTAAATGTGTGTGTACAGAGTATCAAAATACTTGAAGCAAAAACTGGTAGAACTAACTGAAAAGGGAAATGGACAAATGCACTATTATAGTTGGATATTCCAACACTCTTCTTTCAGTAGTTGATAGATCAAGCAGACAGGAAACCAGTAAGGATGGAGTTTATATGAACAGCAAAATCAATCAACTTGTTCTAATTGACATTTATAGAACATTCCAGACAACAACATTCTTCTCAGTGAAACATTCACCAAAATAAACTATAATCTGAGTATAAAACACACCTCCAGAAATTTAAAAGAGTGGGAATCATGGAATTAAATTAAAAATTAATAGCAGAAATCTTAAAAGGAGGACTCTGCTTGATAAAGTTGCCACCCTTCACCTGTATACAGGAATTGAACTAATAAGTAAATACTGGATGATGCGGATAGGTTTCTCACTGTTGGATTGGGAAGCTACAGATAACCAAGGGTGAAGAGGCTAGAATGAAGTATATATCTCCAATATATATATATATATATATATATATACAAGAAGGATATATGTCTATAATTATGTTATGGCATCCTCCCCTAAAACCCTATAACAGCATGCTGGAATGCAGGCAGAACTGTTAAATACTTATGTATTTGATTAGCTTACTTTATCTTCTCCCTATTATACTATGCTAATTTTATTTAGATTCATGGAACTTGACATTTTATTACACCAGATTCAAGAAGGAACATATGAAACTTCTTCACAAAACTATGACACTTGATGTTCATGGAAGAAAGATGGTGCTAGAAAAAATAGGAAACTATTAAGAAAAAGACAATACAAATACTATGTATTAACTGTCAGTATAAAGGTAATGATAACTAAACGTGGTGAATTTCAGAAAATAATGGGGAATTTTCCAAAATAAATGGTATAAGGAATCTGCCTTAAACATAAGAAACCAAACATTTAAATTGTTCATGTTCCAAAATTTCTAACCTAATCATTAACTTAAGTAACATTTCTCATTTAGTGGTAGTGGGCACAATTAGTCAAGGAAAACTACAAATGATTATATAACATTGTATTTTTTTTTTTTAAATGGCTTCAAATGCTTGGCTTTTTATTTATTTATTTATTTATTTTTGGCTGTGTTGGGTCTTCATTTCTGTGCGAGGGCTTTCTCTAGTTGTGGCGAGCGGGGGCCACTTTTCATCGCAGTGCGCGGGCCTCTCACTATCGCGGCCTCTCTTGTTGCGGAGCACAGGCTCCAGACGCGCAGGCTCAGTAGTTGTGGCTCACGGGCCCAGTTGCTCTGCGGCATGTGGGATCTTCCCAGACCAGGGCTCGAACCCATGTCCCCTGAATTAGCAGGCAGACTCCCAACCACTGCACCACCAGGGAAGCCCATAACATTGTATTTTTTAAAGTGAAATCTTAAAGAACGCACTTGTTTCCAAGTGTTTAAGATGAGGAATCTCTTCCCAAATTAGTTCTACAAGTAGTAGAATATTAAAATCATGGGGTCTATTGTGAAACTAGAAGGAAACACTACAATGTGATTTTATTCTATAAATGAAATAGAATCTTAAAAGTGAAGTTGGGAAACCACACTTACAGTGAAATAACCTTAAGGTCTCAGAATCAACCTCAATCATGGAACCACTTTCAGGCCAAAAATTATAGCAATGCAAGCAGAAAAAGAAAAGTTGTGAAGTTTTCAGATTCTTCTATGCTATCTAATGGGCTTTTACATGGGATGAGTCAACCATATAAAATATTTCTTGGTCCATATTATACGCACTGCCTAAAATACAGACACAAGCACACACACCCAATCACACACACATACATGTGTACACACACAGTGAAAACAGCATTTGTTTCTGTACTATAGGGTTTATACCTTGATTATTGGAGCATGGTTTTTAGCAATTTTAATATCAGAATAATCTAAGACAGAAACCAGCAACATTTTTTCTGTAAAAGGCCTCAAAGTAAATATTTTAAACTTTGTGGGTTATACAGTATTTGTCGATGCAGCCATAGAGAGTTCAGAGAGAAGGAAGTGTGGTGGTGGTAATAAGACTTTATTTGTGGACACCGAAATTTGAATTTCACAAAATTCCATGAAAAATGTTTCTTTTGTAACTTGTTTAACCATTAAAAATATAAAAATCATTCTTAGTTTGGTACCATACTAAAACAAATGGAAGACCAGATTTGGCCTTTAAGGATGGTTTGAAGAGCACTGCTCTATGCTATCTTTTTTAAAAGAGCTGTGTGTGTGTGTGTGTGTGTGTGTGTGTGTCCTGAGTAAATCATTTGACCTATAATCAATTAATCAATCCCCATTGATTTTAAACTCGTTTATATGGATGAGCAGATTCAGTTATTTGACACCAATAAGTAGGGAAATAAGAGGAGTTTACCATATGGACCCACAAATTCCTTACTCCATGATAATTTCCCTATCCTGTACAAACCACCCCTCACCAAAACTCACTCTAAATACAAAATGAACTGCAGACTTAGAAGATTGAGAGGGAAGTCCAATTTAATATTATTCCTTAGTGACATAATTTCCCATATTTTACCTCTTTCTTTCCTGGTATTACCTCTAGGAACATGCCTCATAAAATGAGAAGTTTCCACATAAGGCCCAGGAGACATGTCAGGGAGTTAGGTCTGACTTGATCAAAGTGTCCGGTTATACTGGAAAATATTTAAGTTCCTAAAAGTAAGCATCTTTTGTTGCTTAATTTTAACACTGAATTCCATTGTTAAATTGCTTGTGTGTGTGCTTTTTATTTAGTGACTTTATTTTTAATAAGACTCAGAAACACCATCTCTTTTTTACTTTCTTTAAATTACTTTCTTGTCTTCTAATGAGTTATGACAGCTACTCTTCTAAAGATATATGGTAAAATTATCAAGTTTTTAAAAATAATAAAAATCTGACCCATAGATGACCCACACATGACTTGTGATGCATAGAAAACCTAGTATTAATTAGACATTGTTCTTCAACTTCTGTGCTTCTCAGCTTCCTAAAAAGTCAAGTAATAGCGACACAAATAACATCATTTAATATGAAAAATAATGTTTACTTCAGGTTGTGGTTGTCATCTATATACCTAAAAGAAAAACAAATTAAAATGTTACACATTTATAGGAAAATGAGAAAGTAGGAGACTGAGTATAACTTGGAAAAATAATTTTAAAATATACACCTCAGTGGAACAAAAGCTAACATGACTTCCTGTGATAGACTGTATTATTGTTAAAAAATCAGTGTTGTCCCTCCCTTTAGGTGTATTATACATCCTATTTCCAACGATGTCAGGCTAGGTCACATGACTTACTTTGGCCAGTGAAATGTTAGAGTCTGAAAAGATGTAAAAACCAGTGCATGGTTAACTAAAATCCCTTTTCCTTATCTATTATGGTGATAGGTAATATTAGCTAGGATCTTAGAGTGAAGATGACATGGAGCAGAGCTATTGCTGCTTCTCAAGCAACATGTAATGTGGGCAAGAAATGAACTTACTTTTGCAGTCATATGACAATACAATTTGGGGTTTGCTTGTTACTGCAGGTTAACTAACCTATATTTACTGATATACTTTTCATAAGTTAAAAGAGGTCTCATCACTCTTTTTTAAAACAGCAACTGTTGACTCAATGTTATGGACACCATGTAAGTGTCTTCCAAAGACTCACCTGATTAACAATCAACAATAGCATTCCCACTCTACAAGGGTACAGCCATCTAGATTGTTCAGTCAGAGCATGAAAATCTTAACTAGAATGAGCAAATATAGTCCACATTGTCTATACAACAACCTATACACTTCTTGAAGACAATTATTGCAAATAATAAAGAAAACAATCCACACCAGAAAATGAAAAGTGCATGTAGCTAATGATAAATGCATCTAAAGCATAATAATATCAACTAAAATATAGTATACTAAGGTTATGGTATTAAGTTTCAATTCTCACTAAACAGCTTGTGGGTTTTTTTTTTTTTTTAATGTGTGTGTTTACTATTGAAGGCTAGATTTCTCTCAGCATTTCATTATTCAAGTTATACAGGAATTCTTCACTGTGTCACATGTTATTTTTTTCTGTAATGAAAAAACATTTTCTATGCCAGCTTGTCACTTTTTTCCTTTTTCTTTTCTCTTTTTTTTCTGCATCTCTGCATTTAGAATTGCTCAAGTGAACTTTAAATTTAATGATTATCATCTCATATTGAAAGTTGTTTCCTTTCCAAATGGTCTTGAAATTGTCAGATGCTTGTTCTTATTACTAAGAAATAGCACCTCTTTTCATGAGCTGAACCTCTGCTTAATAATGAAAGTGATGATGATGATGATGAAGGCTGCCATTTATTTAGACTCCATAAAGCTCTAGGAACAATAATTGGTATTTTATAAGAATTATCTAAGTTAAGTCTCACCAAAAAACTTACAAAATAGTTGTTATTTTCCTTTTACATTCAAGTAAACTGACTGTAAAATACTCTTTCATAGGGTCATAAAACAAGTTTCAAAGTCCACTGCTCTTCTACTAAGCTACATTATATTCTCACACTATTCGATGGCTCTGTCACTCATCTATCTTTGCATTCTGTCCTGTGCTGTAGCAGTGGGAGACTAATGAGAACACTTATTTGAGAGAAAAATGTACTTATTATTTGGTATCTGAGCTGAAAAATATTACCCTTATTGGGCAGAAACATGCCCATCATGGCATTTCTTGGATAAGACCATTAAACATCCTCCTGACTGTATCAGCTTCATTATGTCAAGCCCAGTATAATGCAAAATGAAGTGTACTCATCAGTAGGCCTGGGGAACTGATGAATAAGCACTAATAAAGCTATTCAGAGTTAAGATCTGGCCTCCAGGGAGGAGGTGGCAACTCAGCTCTTTTTAAGTCAGCTGTCTTTTTAAAACAATTTTATTGTATATTGGAGCATAGTTGATTAACAATGTTGTGTTAGTTTCAGTTGTACAGCAAAGTGATTCAGTTATACACATACATGTATCTGTTCTGTTTCAAATTCTTTTCCTATTTAGGTTTTTATAGAATATATTGGGCAGAGTACCCTGTGCTATACAGTAACTCCTTGTTGGTTATCTATTTTAATAGGATTATCTCTGGTGACCAGGGTAGAGAATCTCTAGGCAAGGTGAAATGAGTTATACAACTGTACTTCTAGCACAATTAAACTGGGTTGAAGGAAATCCCAGGCTTTGGGTGGAATTATGTAGACCAAGATACAATCTGTTGTGGAAGGAGCCAGCAAAATGTACACCAGGATAAGTGAGATTCCAACCAAGAGAATGGGGAAGGGCCCCCAAACCAGCAAAGTAAATTGAAAATCACTCAGTAAAATAAATATAGGGTTAATGGTGAAAACTAAAGCTCAGTAGACATGTGAAAACCAAGTGAGCCACACTCCATACACCTAATAACAAGTTTAGAGCCATGAGAGTAATTTCAGGTTGTGAATGACTCCTGAAAATCTTGGTTAGGGGAGGCTCAAGATCTATGGTGGGATGTAACAGTAAGCTGAGGACCTTGATTAGGAATTCTAGATCTGCCTTTTACTAGCTGCATAACCATGATCAAGTTACTTATTCTGTGACTTGATTTCCTCAATTATAAAATAATGGTAATAATTATACTTACCTCATGAGTTTCATATAGTAACTATAATATAGAAAGGGTTTCTTATTGTCTAGGGCAGTGCAAAAGATAAAAAATGAAGTGACACAAGTACATGAGTAGTTGGGGCAAACCCTTTGAACATCAAAAAGCTCTGTAAAATTTAAATCATTAGAAAACACTTCCTGAAACTAAAGTGAGCTCAGAGGAACTCACAGAATTCTTTTTCTAGCCTTCTATTCCCTCAATTACCATCCCAGTTTGAGTCCAACATTACCATCTGTCAACTGGATATATTTACATACATAACGTGCCTTGAATGATTTTATTATCTTTACCCTTATACTTGTATCTCTCTTCACTTGTCAAATAGCACTTATAGGAGCTCATCACATATGTATCTAAGTTCAGAATCTCCATTTCCTTCATGTATATGTCGGATTCATTTCTAAATCCATTTTACATCCATAATATTTAACACATCTATTCTCCTTTATTCACTTAACAGTTGACTTCCTAATTACCATCTCAGGTGTCTGTTAAACTTTGTAACTTATTTGATCTCTTCCTCTTTAAATTACTTCTCTATAGTCCATTTTGCCATTTTAATTCTATAAAAACACATAATCAAGCATTTCTCTCACTAAACATATAATCAAGCATTTCTCTCACTAAACAATCAGCTGTTCTTCATTTCCTATAAAATAAAGTATATATGTTATACTGGCATTCATGGTCTTCCTTAAGTTGGCCTCAGTATATAGTTATATTCTTGTATTGTTATTATTCTCTTTTCTGTATTCTACTTCCAGGAAAACTATTCTATTTATTTCTGAGCACAGTTTCTCTTGCTATTTTATTGTGGACTTTACTCAGGCTGTTCCTTCTGAGTCTCAGTGCCAAATACCTAGCAGATCTTATTAATTCTTTAAGATCCAATTGAAGTCATTTTATTTCTACATCTCTTAATGGCCTTCATTGTTTTACTTTGAATTACAGCCAAGCATGTGCATGATCTATTCACCTAAACTGTAAGCTCCTTGAGGAGAGATCCTAGGTCTTTGTACTTCACAAAGTATATCATTTATTGCACAAAATGGGTGGGTACTCAATCAATGTCAAATAAATAAATAAATAAACAAATATGTAAATTCAGTTTCCAGAAAGGGAAATGATAATAATGCCTTCTGAAAAAAATGGGTAATTTTGAGAAGTGTTTTAAGGATGTTTTTTCAGGGCACATATTGTTTTATTCATTGCTTGGATGTATTCTTTATCACATAAACTATTCTCCACATGAAGAAATAGCTTTAAATAATTATGTAAAAACACATATCACTTTGTTTTCTTATCAGATATAAATTCTTTCCTGACACCCATGCTGAGGATGAAAACTCTGATAAAACTGAAGCTCAGACCTTCTGCAATTTTACAGGAAATTCAAAACTTTTCAGGAAAAACAATGCACTCCCAGCAGTTAAGTTTTGCTATATATATATATATATATATATATATATACACACACACACATACATATATACATATGTATATAATATATACACACATATATAATCATGTCATATCATATCATATATATGCTATCATATATATGCTATATATATATCATATATATATCAGTATTGTTTATCTGGGTAGTTTGAGTTTTTGTTTAGAAAACACTGAAGATGTTGAGAATTTAGGAATGAGTAGGAAGGAAGTGTGTTGAATTAGCATATTCATGCTAACATCTGCTGAAGAGAGCACTGAGTGCTCAAAATATCATACTCTTACAAGGATGTGAAGAAAAGAAAAGGAAATGAAGAAAAAAATGGAGATATGGGAGGGGTAGAAATGCAAGCTGAATCATCTATAGCTTTTTGTAGCAAGTCCTATGTTATTCTGAATAGCTCTCTACAGAGCTAACCTCTCTCCTTGATTTCAACAAATCACAAATAATAATAATTGCAATACCATAATTTGTTACTGTACAAGTGGTCTTTGAGGTATGGTCAACCTGAATAAAACAATTAAGGGCATATCAGCAGTAAATATTTTACTTAAATACTTTTTGTATTTAAACAATATGAACTATACAATTAAAGTAATCATTCCCAACCATCAGCACAACCATTTACCCCAAAGAGGAGAAGTTTACATAATATGTTCCTTAGAAGTTTATACAGTGTAATTTTTAGACATGGTACAATAGGAAAAAGAGAGCTGTCAGTTCTGCTACCTTTTGAGATGATTTTATTGTTATTTGATTGTAAAATTTAAATAAAGTACTACTGAGAATTACTATTTTATAGCCTCATTTATTTATGAAACATTTATTTATTGAACACTTGAATGTGCAGGGTTTAAGACAGCAGACAAGACAGACAAGTTTCTTATCCTCATAAAGCTTACATTTAAGTGGGGAAAAGAAAAAGGAAGGTGGGGGAGAAAGGAGGGAGAGAG
>NW_006774248.1:1077814-1123276 GCF_000442215.2 Lipotes vexillifer | reverse complement strand
GCAGGAAATGTGACAGAGAGGAACCATGATCATTAAAAAGGCATGGTTGTGCTATAGACAGATGAGTCAGGGAAGGCAAGGAGGTAATTTGGGGCCTGAAGTGTAGGAAGGAGCTAATCATGCCCAGAGTAAGAGTAGAGAGAGGAACATCACAAAGAGAAAAACAAATGAGAAACCTTATAGAAAGAAATATTTTGGCACACGTGACAGGAAAGAAAGCCAGTGTGGCTATGGCCTGGGGAACAAGGGGAAAAGTGACATGAGACAGGACTGGAGAAGTAGTCAAGAGGTTGTGTATGCAAGGCCCTACAGGTCCAGGAACTGAGTTTATTTTTGCTGAGTTCCACTGCTTTAAGCAAGTTAGTGATAATTATAATCACTCTGGTTGCTGTGGATAGAACGGATTAGAAATGGAAAAGAGTACACATATGGCCCTAGAGTGGTTTTTGCAGTAACCCAGCAACAACCAGTGAGAGCTTAGAACTGAAGGTAGTGATGAAAAAACAGACTTGGTTTAAGATATATTAATTCAAGATATATCAACATATTGGGGAGGCAGGTATAGAAAAGAGAGAAATTAAGCATACATCTTAGGTTTTTTAGCTGGAAGAAATGGGTTGGGTGTATGATGGCTCCAATTATGTGAGATGGAAGTGACTGAGAGATGGAATTTTTATTGTCCTTCCAGTTATGTGAATTTTAATATCACTAGCCAATGAGATTCCAAGTTAGTAAGACAGTTCAGCTTTTGGCTCTATAAGACTCAAGTTCAGAAGACAGCTATGGGCTGAAGATATAAATTTGGAATATTTTCAGAGGACTTACACCATTTAGTAACAGCATAGAAGAGTAGGTGTTTGCCAAAAGAATTGAGAATGGTCAGTAAAGTAAAAAGTAAGAGACCATGGAATCACAGATTCTAAAAGAGGAGAATATTGGAAGAAGTGTTTGATCTCCTACATCAAAACTTACCAAAAAGTAGCATAAAATAAAACAAAGATATTTCCATCAGATTGTAGTTTATTTTCATTAGCCAGCACAATTGGAATATGTTATAAATTAACACATATTTTTCTAGGACAACTAACTGGTTCTTTTTAATCCAATGCAAAATGATGGAACACTGTAATTCTTATTTATTAATTCATTCATTTGATCAATAAATAATATGTGTTACAGGTTGTGTTAGGCACTCTTGGAAATACTTTCTTTTATTGTCTCGCCTAAGTTTTATTCTTACTGCAACCTAAACCTTATAATTTGAACCAATCTTTTTTGAATAGTCTAATTTTGTTATACCATTAACTCCAGACCAATAACTTTCTAGATTCCAATTCTATTTAAATTTCCTTTCACAATGATAACAATCATCCCAGTCCCCTACCATTTCCCAAGAGAGTAGCATTTCATAAACTTCTATTTCTCCTACTGTTGATATAGGCATGAAATCACAATCAGACTAGAACAGACTCAGGAAAATAAAATCATTAAATTAAAGCATAATGAAAATCAGGCTGTTTTTTCTCTTCTAAACCTATAATACAAAGGAGCCCCTATGAAATAAAAAAAAAAAAGGGAGGTGATCATAGGGGAAAAAGCAAGCAAACAAAGTAAACTAGTGATTTGATTAAATGTGTTATTCTAATTTCTCTTTTCATTGCTTGCAATTTTCAATCATTTTTTAATGGAGATTAGGAGGTTGGCCTAAAGCCATCAAAGAAATACAAAGTCCATAGGTATAACCTACTACAGTGGCATTGAGCCAAACATCTCATATTATGAATTTTGGCACAAGGTGTTACTTTGAGAGCACAGATATGTTTCTATGTTTCTCAGACCAACCCACAATGCATTCTTTATAAAGCATGGTCTTTATTAGGGCTTGGCCCTTTACATCAGACATGGTGCACAAATGGTCACAGCTTTCCAAGGGTTTTAGTAAATGCATATTCTATGTATTACTCTCAAGCATCATGTTTATTAGTGACATAATTATCCATACAGACCCAAATTATAAAAACTGGAAAATGTTAAATTCAGTGTTTTATACATTATGAAAAGAAAAAAAAAGTCCTTCTTGCTGTCTGCTTGTGAAAATATTATGCACATGATATAATGCTCTCCAGTTCAAACTACTTACTGCAGAGATCGTAACACCAAGTCTAGAGTACCCTCACAATGATATTCATTACTTCACTTGGTGAGAAAAATTATATGAAAGCATTCTCACCTGGAGGTCACAGTACAAACTGAAGGGGAAACAAGATGCTAATAAAAGTGGGAAAGCTCATATAATGAAATGTTCAGATGTGCCAGTAGGAAAGAATAAGGCTTTTAAATATTTTTGCTATTGTTGTTATTGTTTTGTTATTATTACTCATTGTTTAAATTTGTGCTGCTTTTAGAAATTAGCTTGAATTGAATTACCATTCTGGAGGATAAAAGGCCATTTATTTATTTAAGATGACACAAGTTAAGTTTGGTGTGTTCTCTGTCCTCCCATTCCCCCGTGATGTTCAATGCTTGGACAAATAGCATTATCTAGTGTTGATTGGAAATATAAAGAACAGGTGGAAGCTATGGCTGTGTTTTGTTCTTTTTTTTTTTTCCCAAGAGCAGTTTGCACTTCTGCTTCTTAGCAAATTGCAGCCTGCTGTGTTCACTTTCTGAAATAGAAATGGAAAACTGAGATAAAAAGAATAGCAACAAAACACATAATACCACTACTACTAACACAACCAACAAGCTCACTTCAGCTCTGTCATCGTTGACTGTATTCAAAGAAAAAGATGAAAATCCCACCGTGTTATAGTGTAAGAATCTTGTTTAATGGTTTAAAGAAAAAACAAGATTTTTTAAAGCTTATTTTTGTCTTTTTAAAGAATTCTGTTAAAATGGATTATTTGTGTGCCATTTGTTTTACAGATATTTTTAGGCATTATTGCATGTTTCTGGATAGTTTAGATGACCATCTTAAAAACAATGGGCTAGAGCAGTGCTTCTTAAATTTTAATGTGTATAGACTCACTGGTGGATATTGTTAAAATGCAGAGTCTGACTCTAGTGCCCTGTGGTGGAGGCTGAGATTCTGCACTTCTAACAAGTCCCAAGGTGAGAGGATGTTGCTGGTCCATGGACCACACTTTGAGTAGCAAAGGGTTAAAAGACTCTACAGAGCTAACCTCCTACTTATCTATCTGAGCCAGGTGCAAAGATAGTGTATCCATGGAAAGAAGTTTTGAAACTCATTTTCTTTTTAGGTTTCAAAGAAATGGAACATTTTTTGTGCCTTTATCTGGGTTAGTTAGAAACTTTATTGAGAAAGTTGGGTTCCAGAATAAGTTGAATTTACTAAAATGATCATTTCTTTTCATTGTATGAATTTTACGTGTCCAGGGATAAGCGCAAGTTTGTAATTGTTCCTAGAATAAGTTTATTTTTTTAGAATAGAAAAGCTGTTGGCTATTTCTGTGCTGAAATTGCTTTTATTGTGGTGTCTTTCTCAATTAATAGTGTTCCTCTTCTCATATTTGTATTTTGAAGCTTCCCAAATGATTAATCTGATCACAAAACAAGAGGGTAGAGAATTGGGGCTGACTACTGATCCTTGGAACATATATCTAACTTATCTGGCAAGTCAGAAGCAAAAGAGATAAACCAGTCATTTTCCACAAAAGATAGAGAGGTGGTAGCCATGGTGGGGAGTCAGAATCATACAGAGAACTCTTACAAATTAGACATTTCTCCTTCTACCATTCATATCCTTTTCCAAACATTAGAATCTTCTGGTGGGAACATGGCTATTTTAAT
Source organism: Lipotes vexillifer (assembly GCF_000442215.2). Lineage (NCBI taxonomy): Eukaryota > Metazoa > Chordata > Mammalia > Artiodactyla > Lipotidae > Lipotes > Lipotes vexillifer. The sequence goes on along the minus strand of NW_006774248.1, from coordinate 1,119,466 downwards.
TTGATAAAATGACCCCATATGGTTCTGATATGCCACCTCTACTCCCAAAATTAATAACTGCTGAAATAAATTAATGACATATTTTGAGTCTTACCTTTCATTTTTCCATGTTAAAGTCAAAAACCATAAAATTGTTAAATTGCTTTGTGTACTTTTATTTTTTGTATAGTTAAATAACACGAAGGGGTCTCTGTTAGAAATTTTCTCACAGACCAAGGAGCTAAAGAAAACTACATAGCAATAATGTTCTATTGCACAGGCCAGTGGTTCTCAATTCTGGCTATAACCCTGGGATAACTTAGGGGAATGTTAAAAGATACCAAGGCATGAGCCCCACCCTGGACAAATTAAATCAGAATCTGTAGGCATGAAGTCTGGCATCATTATTTGTAAAGCTCTCCAGGTAATTCTCATATGCAGCTAGAGCTGAGAACCATAGATATGGGCCAAAGACCCAGAAACCCTCTGTCTATGGAATGATCTAGAATAACTTGGCCTCTCCCGTTGCGGAGCACAGGCTCCGGACGCGCAGGTTCAGCGGCCATGGCTCACGGGCCCAGCCACTCCGCAGCATGTGGGATCTTCCCGGACCGGGGCACGAACCCGTGTCCCCTCCATCGGCAGGCGGACTCTCAACCACTACGCCACCAGGGAAGCCCTAGAATAACTTATTTTTATATTACTAAAATATTGTTTCAGAGTAATAAATTAGAGGAACTACCATTCTTCTCATGGACTTCTTCAACTTATTTTTTCCTCATTATATAAAACCCCATGAACTGTTAACAAATACATCATTTTACATTTTATCTTTTCTGAGAATAATCAGCAGATAAGTATTCACTCATCTCAGTAGATTTCTCAAGAAACATAGAGTTGACTGAACTCAATTAAATAAATGTAGTGTTAATGGCATTCCAGTGTTTAGTATACTATTAGGTCCTTTCACTTAAGAACATGTATGGTTTTGCTGTTTGTTTTTTGTTTTGTTTCCAATCCAATTATACATTCAAAACAAACAAACACCTTACATAGGAAATAAATCTCTTGAGGACAGAAAAGAAGAAAGAATTTTCAAGTCACCTCATACTCCCATCCTCCTGGTTTCTTGAATGAAAGCTTTTTTAAAAAATTAGGTATGATTTACATGAAGTAAACTTCATCCTTTTTAGTATACAGTACTGAGAGGCAATCCTCCATGAGTTCTCACATTTCTGCCTTTCCTTCAAGCAAAGGTGTTGACTGCCCTTTCTTCTGGGCTATGTTTCAAGGATGTTTGTATAGTAAGCAGCTTTGGAAGATTGAGTGTTTCCCACTGGAACAAGGGGAAGGCATTCTATGAGTCCCAAGTAAAGTTTCTTGACACTATATAGGAAGATTCATATTGTCAATCCCTCAGCCGTCAAGGAAATAATGTCACTTCAGTCTCCCCCCTCCTCCCACCAAAATGAGGTCCAACTTCTTATTGGACTGCTTGGGAATTAGAGACACTATGTGTCTCCCCTGGGCACTCTTCTTGGTCCTTTATGTTGGTTAAGACACAAGTCAGTCTTGTTTAAGAGGAGCCCAAACCCACAGGCTGTGTTGGAAGTGGTCCAGGAAGCTGTGGCCACTCTGTACATTTGGGTCTCCTCTCCTCTAACGACTACTTTGAGTTGCAAGTCTCTGTGTCTAATGACTTTGTCAATTAGAGCCTCTGTCAAAGGAAGGCAACCTCCACTCAGGAGAGACCTTTTAAGGACTTATTGCCTCTGTGACACAGCTACCACCTTTTCTGAAAAGCTACTGGGCTCTTGTCAAAACTGAACTCCTGACCCAAGCTGTTAGCTGGCTACTGGGCTCTTGTCAAATCTGAACTCCTGACCCAAGGAGGCCCTGTGACGACACCTCTGCCTATATTTCCATTTGAGTGTATATCAGTTACTCAGACTCAGTAACTAACAAGAACATAGTTGGCATCAGAGGAATCTTGGCATTACAAGAAAAAGTGACAGTTATTCCTCCGTGAGAAACTTTATCCTCCACTCCTCCATGTGAAGTAAGCCACTGGTTCCAAGGGGCTCTTGAATCACAGAGGCTCCCTAAAAGCCTGAGCAGGGTTCACCAATGGCTTGGCTGTCCCAAAACCAGATGTCGTCCATTGGGTTGCTGTCGCCACTCAACTTCAACATCAGCTATGCAAAATCGATGATGGATGTGGGTGCTCCACTCAGTGGACAGATTTCAACGCCATTCTCTGAGCTCTGGTCACTATTTCCTTCCATGCACTTTGCTATATTTTCACTCACTTGTTGCTAATGGTCTAGAAAACTACAAACTGATAAATGCCATTTTAGAACTGTGAACAACAGAAATAAATCACGGCTACACATCAAACTGCACGGGTGAGTCATGTCCTTGGAAAGATCTCATTCTCTGATAAGACTGAGTAGAATCAAATTGCTGATCAAGTCTGCAAACCCTGAATTTCCACCATTGATGCCTGGATCCATCATTCTACCAGACATGGAAACATATTCATCATTATAGACTGGTAAAAAGATAAAGGATTTCATGTCTTTGATGTGGAAGTTACCAATGAATGTCGGATATTGTGGTGTCTAGCAAAATTGACCTGTTTTCTTATGGTGAGGGAGGCCACATCACATGGGGCATGGCCTCCACTCATTCCTGGAAAATTGCCTAAATTGGACCTTTCACCCTTTTTGTGGACTATCAGTGATGCTTCACTGCCTTCATCATTTTTTCAGGTCTCTGTGTTGCTCTTCCAGTCCAACCAATCACACTACTGTGGCCCTTGACCCTAATCTGTGTCATGATTGCAGCTTTCTGAATCAATTGCCATCTGGTGATCCACTCAACAAATCTGATGGACCTGCGTTGTCTGTATCTTCCACTGTTACCTGGTAAGTCTGAGCATTGAAAGGCCCTCCTCAAAGATTAACTTAAAAATATTTTTGACCCTGCTTTCTTTACCTCTTCCTTAGTAAGGTAGTTTAGTCACTGTATGTGGCTATCTCCAGAAAAGGATAATCTTCCTAGGTCACTTTCTGGGTAATTATCAGGATGAAAATTATGAGAATTACATAGACCTAATTTGAAAATTTGATATTTTGCCCTAACCACTCCTAGGCATGAGTTATCTTTCTTTTCCCTGATAGCAGTGTTACGTAAGCCTGTTTGGTAAACTTTCTGAGTGGCAACCTGGCCAAAAGAGAGTCTAGGTGATTCAACCTTAATTTGGGTTCAGCTACCTAGATTCTCTTGTTGGATTGACATGACCCTATATGAAAAGGATAATGATAATATTGTTGATGACACTTCTCTCCAAGTCCCCCATAGCAGCCCACACATACCAAAAGTGAAGGACAGAATAGAATTTTGTCAGTTTTATAAAAACATCCTGTCCTGCTTGCACTCGGTTCTTCTGGAAAAAAAAATCTGGATGAAAAGAGAGAGTGATTGCAAAAAAGATAAAGTTATGATTTCTGGAATAGGAAACACAAATTTTGAGGTGGACAAGGGAAAACAAAACCTTGACATTTGTGGAGAGAAAACTTCAGACCCCCAGGAGCTATGAGGGAGGGAGCAATATTATTTTTCAGAATCACTCCTGAAGGTCAACTCATGAAGGAAAACTTCCCGATGAGGCTTTCTCAAGCTGTGGCAAGCAGCTTAAACGTACAGTCATACTTTCTTAGCCATGGGTTCCACATCAGTGAATGTGGAGGGCCGACTGTAAAGAACTTCAGTCTGTGGATTTTGGCATCAAAGGGTGCCCTGGAATCAATCTCCTGTGGATACTGAGGGACGACTGTAATGGTCTGCTGGGTTTGCCAACCCTGCCAGAGGGTTCTGTCACAAGTTAACCACCACCACCCTTAACCTTACTGTGTATTGGAAACTATAGAAATTAGCACAGTTCTTACATTTCCAACACAAATCAGCTATCGAGACTCCTATATTTTGCACCTTCATAACTGTTGCCATCACTTAGTCGCTCTGCAAGGTGTATAAATGCCAACTGGCTGGTGATGTAGACAAACATAAGAGGATAAACTTATTGCCCTCAGATAGCACACCCCCCAACAAATAAAGACCACCTTCAAATTTAAGTTGAACTGGGAATCCTAAGGTTTACCAGCCAGCCTGTCAGGAAACTAACTTGGAGGCAATATTAACGTCTGATTTTCTGCTGAGGAAGTTCCCACTTGAAGTTCCAACAATTATAAACAACACTTTATTATAGCGGCACCATGTACATCCTTGGGACTCTACTTCTTGTATGGAAGCCAGGCATTAATTTGCCTTCCTTCCAAAAACATAACTTGTACTTCAGGGATAGTCATAAGAGAACTTGAAACATTTGAGGAAACAAAATTAGTAGATTTCACATACAGCAGATGATTGCAAAGATCTCTTCAAAATGAGACTATCATTTGTTACTTAGGAGAGCTTTCTGGAGGGATGTATAACTCATAATTTATGAAAATTAAATATTTAACTCTATGATGTTGTCATCTAATTAGAGAAGGTGGAAAGGAAATTATCCCTGTCTTTAGCTGAAGGAAATAATCAAGGACATCACCCTGATCCAGAAAGGCATTTAGTTCAGTCTCAATTTATTGTCCAGATTTGGTAAGGATATAGAATTGTTCTAGATTTTGTCCTTATGGACCAATATGGAGTTAGTGAAATAATTTATACACCCTGCTGTACCTGAATTAATGCCTCAGGCCAAGGGGAAAATTAATACAGAAACTTAAGGATAAAGCCACCTGGCTTTCTAAGATCAGCTGGTTGGTTCCAGGAGGCTGGGATCATACTTAAGTTTAATATCACTAGTTGGCCGCACCCTACTGCTCAGAGACCTACAGATAATAACCTAATTAAATGCTCTATAGCACAATTGAATGGAGTTGGTCTTAGCTTCTGTCAGGCAGGTTAACCAGAGTGGCCAATGGAATGGCATAGTCAAGAGAAATTTCCACTAGAAGCCAAGAAAGTGTAAAAACAGGGATTGGTATGTTGGGAGACAATTCTTCACTGGTGTCCATTTTTCTACATATCTTGTAAGCAGAGAGATGACTGTCCTTTGCTCTGGATTACATTTTTAAGGTCATTTTTATATATGTTTAAATTCCCTGTTTGATAATTCCAGCATCTGAGTAATATCTGAGTCTTGTCAGGTTGATGCATTGTCTTTTGATGGTGTATTATTTTTTTTTCTTTTTCAAGTGTCATGTAATTTTGTATTAAAAGCTAGACATAATATGTAAGACAGTAAAGACTTAGATAAATAGTAGTCTGAAAATGGGCATACCTCTTCTTCTGCTATGACTTTTTTGTGGACAGATTGGGGCAATCTAGTTAGGAGATAAGCTGGATTTTATTGTAGTTTTTGTTGTTGCTTCTATGATTTTCTTCAGCAAACTATAGGCTACAAATCCCTTTTGTGTTCCTTGTAATTGGATTGGGTGATCAAAACATTTTATTCACTGTTTGTGTTCCACGATCAACATTAATCTTTCTCTTACAGCATGCATCTCAGAAAGAGCTCTAGGTTCTGCATCGCTTCTAGCAGTAGACTACATTTACTTGCTTCTTCATGCTTGCTAGCTTAGTGGGGATTTTCAGGGGGGCATTTCTCTATTGTTCTGGTTCAGACTCTGTCCTAGTCAACTGTTGTATCTTTACCTCTCTAGGATGACGCTTTCTCAGTGATACTATTCCTCTTCCCCACTGCAGCCAAACTTCACCTTGTGTCTTTAATAAGTCTTGGGGGGAAGAAAGTTTTCTATGGCTTCTCTTCCACTGATGTGGAAATCTTTAATGGTCTGGGCTGAGGATTGTTTCCTGCCCTTTCACCAGTGTAGAGGGTTGTTTCCTGTTCCCTTTTACCAGTCTCAATTCTTTTTCACCTGTGCAGACCCAAAGAGGGTTTGTTGCCCTTCTCCCAATGTTGTAAAACTTTTGCATCATTGAGGGAAAATGAGAGAATGATCCAGTCATGGATTCGTGCTTTCCCTGCACAGATACTGTTTCCTGTTCCAAGACCTTTATCACCTAAAGAAGCTATCTCTGTTACCCATCCATCCCCCAATGCTTTTTGTGATTATATGGTTAGGTCTAGGGAGAAGGGTCTGTAACTTGCTGCCAACTCTCCTGTGTCTGCCATTCCAAGAAGCTTTATACTTTCTTGCTAGCTCACACTGTGATGTTAGTAATTCATCAAATATTTTAAGTTGGCCTCATTTCCTTGCGTGTTACTTACCTAGTGCAAGCAAGCCAATCTTCATGTCCTGTCTCCTTGGAGGAACCTATTTTTTCTTAGATTTCAGACTACTTGTTTATCCTGCATCTTTAGTTCTTTGATAGGTTTATTAAAAATTATGATTTTATAGATTGTTCAACGTTTTTCTTTATTGTGAGGGTGGCAACAGTATCATCTCTAGTTTTCTACACCTTAAGCAGAAGCAAGAATATAAATGGATTTTTGGTACAGTTTTAATTCTTCTGACCTGAATCTATGGGTCTTTATTTGAAGGGTAATTTTATCCTTTTGTCATCTGATTCAATGCTGTCACAGAGAGAATTTATTATTAATTAAGGCCTTATACTATATTATATTTCTTCCTAACTTTTGAATGAATTGTGATATTTCATTACACGGAAACAGAGACATTTAAGAAAATCTTGGTTTATAGTTTCTGAAAATAAAACAAATTCTACACTTACCAAAACTGATAAATAAAGAATTAATTATTTGTGCTTCAGGAGGGTTCTACTTATGGCCTGGGTGATAGAGCACTGTACTTAAGTCATTGCTCCATCATTTATTATGCAATGATCTTGTAATCTTGGGCAAGTTATTTTTCTGAATCTACATTTATTTATTTGTAAAAGGGGTAAGATATAATCTGCTTCTTTTTTTACACAGTGTGTCTAAGTGGAATCAATGATGTAGATATGTAGAGGTGCTAATCTCAGGATAGATAAGTATATGACATTATTTTTTACCAGACATATATTAATAATAGTTATCCTACAATATGCTCTTAGGCAAATCTCTTAGCACTTCTCCACCTCACTTTCTTTATTGGTAAAAATGATTTATGTAATATATTCTTTTATAGCAAATCTTACAAATCAAAATAGTGAGAATCAATGACATTATATCTATAGAAGGGCTTTGTCTGCTGTAATATTGTACAAATGGCAGGAGTTCTTATAACATTCAAATGTAGGATTCTCCTTATTCTTAAAAACTATTCACCAATTATGCTAGAAATATGAAACTTCCAGAATTTATTTAAAGCAATCTTAGATTTCAAAAATAATTGAATTTGTTACTTTCAGAAATATATCTTTCTAACAAACTAGAAAGATAAATGGAATCATGTTTAGTTTCCATATCATTTAAATCAAGTAAGATACAACATAGTTTTCTAGGTGAATATAATTCACACAAAAATATACAATTAATGTTTAGATATATTCTTTGTCTCTCTCCTTCAACTGAAGATTTAGAAACCTGAATATTATTAATATATCTGACAAGTTAAAAAAAAACCCTGCAAATTAACCTATCAACAGAGCAGTAAATATTGAGTTTGACTAAATGTAATAAGTATAACACTACCAAAAGATTGTTGGATGGATGAACTAGGAATAGTAGACTTTCAGTTAATATTGCCAAATTTAGCAAATAAAAATACAGAATACTGTGTTAAATATAAATTTCAAATAAATAATAAATATTGTTTTTAGTATAAGTATGTAGAGAATGGATGTATGGATACGGGGGTGGGAAAGGAGGGATGAGATGAATTGGGAGATTGGGATGACACATATACACTATGATGTATAAAATAAATAACTAATGAGAACTTACTGTATAGCACAGGGAACTCTACTCAATGCTCTCTGGTGACCCAAATGGGAAGGAAATCCTAAAAAGAGGGGATCTATATATACATATAGCTGATTCACTTTGCTGTACAGCAGAAACTACCACAACATTGTAAAGCAACTATACTCCAATAATTTTTTTTTTTAAAGTATACTCCCAAATATTGCATGGGTCATACTTGTAGTAAAAAAATCATTTGTAGTTTATCTTAAATTACAGTTTAACATGGCATCTTATATTTTATCTGGCAATACTATATGCAATTAATGTGTTTTTGTTTTTTCTACACCTGAAATTTGATTTATTTTATAGACCCTTTAGCTGTTCTCAGTTCTAATTTTTTAAAAAACCTTAGATATACCTTACTCCTTGTTTCATGCAAAAGGAATAGCAAAACCCCAAATTAACCTCCTCGGTAACTTGGGGAACGTATAACCATTAAGGCCCTGGAATTACTCCCACCCTCCTGGGGTGCCCTAAAACTGAAGCCAAGCCAGGGTGAAGGGATTGGTTGGTGGTTATATGTTCATAAAAATTTTAATCTGGTGCAACATTTCTCATGAGGCTCTTCAAGCCTTGAAACAGTCTTTTGTCCCAGTAGAAATAGGATTTCTTGTTCCAAATTTATTGCTGCTTAAGACCCACACCTTACTTTAAGTGGGTTGCCCAATGTTTGACATTGTTTCTTACAGTCAGTAACTCAAAGGATCAAGGGAATAAGTACAGGTTTCTTTTACTCCATAGTGAATCTCTCATTCAGTGGTTCTCAAATTTAGCTGCATCTGAATCACTCAGAGGACTTGGTAAACAGAATACTGGACCCCATCGTCAGAATTTCTTATTTAGTAGGTCTGGGGAAAAGCCCAAAGCTCTCTGATGATGCTGAGATTGCTGGTCTGGCGACCACACTTTGAGAATCACTACTCTAAATTAGAATTACTAAGAGGAAGGACATTATAGTTGATTAACTGGAGTATGTTATTCATTTGGCACCTCTGAAAATCTGCAGTAAATAACTGTTACAGGGATAAGTTATGTTCATAATATTGACCACATTTTAGTCTTTAAATGTTTTCTGAAACATTCAAGATATATTGTACAATGTAAAGTATAAAGTTTAAAATTTTTGTTCTAATTTTTTGAAAATTGATACATGTTCATGTGTATTTGATACCTCTCATGTATAAACATGCCAAAGAATAGATATATGCTATATGCTATATTTTGAAATTAATTTAAGTGCATATTCTCAGAACCCTTCAAATTACATTTAAAGGCTATTAGCTTTTCTAAAAATACACAAGAATAAGAAACAAAATCCTACCAAATACCCAGATTCTTTGTACTTACAGTAGTATTGTGGGGAGAGGGTGGGGAGAGGTATAATATTCAATGAGTAAAATTATAAGTAATTCAGTTTTTGTTATTTCTCTAAATAACATATTTCCTCCAAGGCATTGAAGATATTTGAATAACTTTCACTTCACTTTCTCTGTGAAGTGGCTAATCAGCATGCACTTCCAAGTGTAATTTAATGATATGCAAAAAAAATAGTTAAGGAATTTATTAAGCCTAGTATTTTAACATCTTCATAAAAAACCCATTTTGGACCAGCTGGCTCAAATACGTAAGGCTAACACAAAAATGTTATCAAATATGTCTTCAATTTTTGAAATTAGAATATAAAAATGTCAGAATTTAAAAAAATTTAATCACCTAGTGTCACTTGCAACTTGAACAGATAGAATAAATGGCAGTAAAGAATTAAGCAGAGAGATTATTTTTAAAGAGCATGACAAAATGAGATCCCCTGTGAGCAATTAGAGCTTGCACTGTCTCTTAAGATGGTTTACTGTACTCTTCAGAACAGTATCCAATGATATACTGATTGATGTATAGGAAATTACAACAAGAAAGCTAGCATGTTTTGGAAGTCTATACATAAAACTCAGACACACAATCTCAAACCAAAATGAAGAAATAAAAAATAAGGGGTAATATCTAAACTCTTTAATAAGAATTTGAACTCTGTGGAATCCTAAGCAAGTTTGTTTTCATCCTTTATTATCTTGCTTACTATTAGATCAAGTGATAGTAGACATTCTTTAATTATAAATACCTATTAACAAATATTTAATTAAGCTCCTCCTATGCTCTAGGTCTTATTCTAAGCAGTTGATATATCTAATTTCACAAAAAAAAAACTTATGGAAAAAGTACTATTATTATGCCCATTTTACTGATGAGAAAACTGGGGAAATTGATGTTATGGTTTGCTCAGCATCACCAGTTTGTGTGTGGTGTTGGCTGGCAGTATGATGATGTCCTCTTGAAGATTTTAACCATTGAGCTTGTTCAGATACAGTATTTAATATATAATCGTCATGATATCCATTGGGATACATAGTTATCTCCCTTTTATAATGAGAAAGTGGGGCTTGAGGTTATTGTATAACTTTTCTGGTTTGGATTCTAATCTCAGTGCCATCTTGCAGCATCAAATTAATTAATTTCCCAGCTTCAGAATCCTCACTCTAAAATATTGATAAACTTATGTAATTAATAGGACTGTTTTGAGCATTAGAAATACTATATATTTAAAGAATTAATTTCAGTTCCTTACACATAAATAGTACTCAATAATAAGTAGTTATTGTAAATTTATCAAGGTCCTCTATAATGGGTATTCTAAATTAGAAGATGTGATTTGGATATCTGACCACCCTTAAGTGTTTCTATTATACCACTTGGTCCTGAAACATACCCAAACACTTGACCTGTCAAAAGATAACTCCACTGGGATCAATCAATATAGATATTGAAAAAAAGAAGATACTCACTTAGTATGCTCAAATTAACACTGCTGCCAGCAGCATGGACAAAATATTTCAAAGGGTATTGCCATGAAACTTCAACACATATGGCTTTAGCAATAATTTAAAGATCAGCTTATGATTGGCAATCAACAACCAGAGCGCGGTGGTTAATTTCTGCAAAGATTTTGTATACTTTTGAGTCTGGAAAGCCAGAGTTAGCAAACAAAAGCTATTCTGTAAACATTATCTTTTAATTTATATAAATCAAGACAAAGTTTTTAGGTGTGTGCAATGTAAAAGGCACTGTTGGCCATACACTCGAATTAATAACCTTTGCTTCTAGTCCTTGTAAATAAATAAAGGTGTATTGTGTAACAGTTTTAAGAAATGCAGAAAAAAACATAGCATATATCCACAATTCACCTGTACCATCCTCATAACTGGTTAATCCTATTCCATCTGAAAAGTTAACCAGAGACAAAACAATAAGCATATATTGTAGTTCATGTCTTCTCTTGGGTTGCCAGAACAGTGAGGTGAAGCAAGCCCTAAGGTTGCCTTTTCTGATCTATCAAACACCCACAACTTCCAAAGACCTACCCACATCAGAGATACACACCTTTCATTTATTCTTCCTTTCATTATTAGTGTGTAGTTTTAGTGAGAAAAGGAGAAGAGATAACAGTGGTGTCTGCTTTGAATCCTGTTCTAGAATGATCCTCATCTGGGAAAACACATGGCCAAACATATGGATGTCTATCTCACAGGAATTCTATGTTGAGACTTGGAGCCATAGTTTTGGAGTAATATTAATTTGCAAGCATTGTCTTTGTATTTCTCTTTGGTGAATTTCTTTCCCTTCTTGGTGTAAAGATGATGACTCTGAGAGTATTGGAGTGTTCAAGTCCTTCAATATCAATGCCTTGCTAAAAGCTGTACAAAAAAATAGAATATAATTTAGAATATCACAAAGCTATCTTGGATTGTATCCCAAAATGGGTCAGCTAACTTAAACATAAGAATATGTCATTGTCACATAATCACACGTGTTAGAGAGTAAGGGCAAAACTATTACAAGACACTCAATATTACTGTGTTGGGAACAACAGAAATAGAAGATTCACATGTGGATGTCGACTATTTTGCCATTAACTCTCAGTTCATTACCTTAGATGTTCATATTCAGCATTAAAAATCCTTATTTTCTGGTCCCTGACAAGAGAGTGCCTTAGAACCAGAAGACAATGCAATGTAATATATGAAATCTGAACAAAACTAAGCACAATTTTCCTGAGATATAGATTATAAATAGTTATTTCCCTTTGAAAAAAGGATAAATTAAGTAAAAGTAGTAAACAGGTATAAATATTAAATGCTACCCTATACACTGATATTTCTTTTGGTACAATTATACCCTCAAATCTTTTTTATTTATAATCAGTTATCTTTATCTGTGTGTGTTGTATCATCCAATTTGACTAATATACTTCTCTTTAATCTACATTGAATCATATCGTGACCCGAGTTTCCTGTGCTTTAACATTAGCGTATTATTTTTACATAAAAAGGCCAATTATTTGGTATATCTGAATTTAGAGAATTCTCCTTGTAACTGTTACAAAGCTTAAATAATTATTACTGGATTGTACCTTTATCTCTTCCATGAGACAGAAGAGCATGTATGCCAAAAAGAGAATAAAATTGCAATCCACAAATTTGGAAACACTTCTAGTCTTTATGTTTATCCCATTACTTACAAGTCAGTCAAAATGAAGCGCAGTGGATAGAAGAAGAGGAAATTTATGAGTCCTAAGTGACTGACATTTACCCAAGTAACTTTTTAAAAATTTGATTTAAAATCTTTTTCCTAACACATAAAATTTAGTAGTTTTCACTCATAGTGGGTTTGAGCAAAGAGGTGAAACCAGTTCCCATGCTAGGCATGGCAAAATAAGCATGGAATCTTGCCAAAACTTGAAGGCCAACCACTTGTGGTTGTGGGCTGGCAAAAAGTATTACAGTTTAGTTTCTTCTGAAGTAGGTGTCTTGACCTCTCCTTATTAGAGAGACTTCAAAAATGATACTGAACCATCAGTCAAGTGAAACTGGAATACCCACTTTTGGAGGCATTAGGACATTTATACATAATCCAGACCTCCTTCTTCAGACACATGTAGGTTTATACTTCTCCACATTCTTTGAAATTAGACATGGCTCTGGACTTGCTTTGGCTAATGGAATAGGAGTGGAAGTGATATGTGTCTCCCCCAGGTGGAAGCTTCAAGAGCCAATGTATGAAGCTTCAAGAGCCAATGTATGATGTGTCATGCTTCCTTCTTATTACCACAGAGATTGTGGAGGAATATGTTGAGATGGAGTATCTGTGAACTAAGGTCTTGCTATGGTGAGGAGACAACTCCTGCTGACCTTATTGATAGATGTACCTGAGTGGAAAATCTAACTGTTGTCAGAACACTGAGTTTTTTGGAGTTGTTTGTTTCCATAGCAAAACTTAGCCTATACTAAAGGATGTACAAGCCAACTTTTATTTGAGAAGAGTCAGATTAGATCTCACTTAATAAATTTTCCAGTCACCTTCAAAATTCAATGTATACCATAAAGCTGAGAAAAAAAAAAAAAAGATATAAAAGAAACCTTGTCTCTAGAAAAACTATATAACTGATGACCTGGCTAACTGAGGCTAAATAGGGAGTGATTTTCCACCTTACTAATTTCATTTTTTAAAAAAGTCCTAAATGTAGCATAGGGACGCAGCAACTTCTACATATTACTGGTGAGAGAATTCTTTAGAAAATTATTTCTGACTATTCCTATGTGTCCTGCACAGAGTAAGTTACTTAAAAAATTTATACAAGGATTCTAAGTGATTTCATGTAAAAAGAAAAAAATAAATGTCAGTTATAACTTTGTTTTTTTGTCAGTAGTTACCAAGAATGGGAAGCAAAAGTTGTGGTTAAAATGTTATCATCATGTAACCAGAATGAGGCTTTGATTCAGAAAAGAAAGAAAATATGTTTTCTAGTGTTTTTCACAATTCAGTCCGTTCACTGAGACCATGAAACAAAGAGCAGCCCTTCGATATCAGGTTCTTCTTCTGTGAAAGGGGTAATGGCATTTGCCATTATTGTTATTGTTGGCTGAAAAGCAGGTATAAGGAAATATACCTTAAAGTCAAAGCTTTAAAATATGGGAGTTCAATGTTTAGTGATTTCGATTTTTTTTTCTCCTACATTTCTGTCAAATATCATCCACTGAAGTTTTGAATTTTTACCTTATATGGTTGTTAAAAATTAAAGTTGAGTATATACAATTTTATATAATCCAAATCAAATTCTTATTATCATCTGATGAAATAGTATGTTTGAGGGAGCTGTGCTTGATGCTTTAAAAAAGCATTTGGGCATGAACCCCAACAATACAACCCAGGTTTACTATGGTCATAAACCAGGTAGAGATTTATCCTTTCATCAGGCAGATCCCTTATCTTCCTCTTTCTTCTCTCCTGAATATCCTGCATTCTAGATTCATATTCCTTCATGAAGACGTAGGGAAATGTGTATCTGTCTTCTCTGTAAGTCTGGGAGCAATTGTGAAAAGAGGAGATCTTTCTTCTAACCTGGTTCATTCCATTTTGAACACATATCTCCAACAGGAAACTCAGCATTTTGTAAGCACTGGGGCAAAGAACAATTTACTCAGGCTGCTTTCTATCTTAGTGAATCATTGAGTCAAAAATAGTAAAATAGATAGCTAATGGGAACATGCTATAAACCACAGGAAGCTCAGCTTGATGCTCTGAGACGACCTAGATGGGTGGGATGGGGGAGGTGGGAAGGAGGTCCAAGAGGGACGGGTTATAGGTATACATATAGCTGATTCACTTCATTGTACAACAGAAACCAACACAATATTGTAAAGCAATTATACTCCAATTTAAAAAAAAAATGTTGTGGCTGACAACAAACAATTCTTGAGTATTTACATAGAATATAGAGAAGGGAACTACACATTTCTGACAACCTATGTGTATTGAGTGCTTTTCTAACACTGTCACTTTTGAGCCTTACAATTCAATGAGTTGGATATTATTACCCCAAATTTCAAATGAGGAAACTGTGGTTTAGTTAGGTGGAGGAAATTAAATTTTCATCACTAAAGCTTTTCAGAACGGGAATCGAATTTTTTGTCTCTCATGCTCAAATTATTTATCTCACCACAGCACAATGCTGCCTTCTTTAAAGGAAATTACAATTGAAAGAAGTCAAGCAACGTCCTCTCCTTCTATGAACCTCAGTTTCCTCCTTTGAAGCGTGATGAGTATAATAGTTCATAAAATTGGGAAAAGGAAATAGGAGGGCATTTTGAATAGAGTTGAATAATACAATGAAAAACAAACATGGAATATTCATGAGTAAAGCAATATGACAGGTGAAGAGTGTTTGTAAAGAAGTGTAGCAGGACACAAGCTTCGAGTTGAAGTGGGACCGAGATTTTTACAGTCTTGAATTTCAGAATTTTGTATCTTTAATATGTGGGAAATGATGGATACCTATAAGTTGTTAAGTATAAAATGGTAGGCAGGTGTAAAATATAAACTGAATCTGAATAGTGTAGTTTCACACTATTAAAATAATTAATAAAAATAATTATAAAAATATTAAATAACTTAATTTCTTCAAAGATCTGTTGTTATCACTAAAGAGCTTATTGCTCAAAATGTGAACTGAGAGCTTGGAGACTTACTTATTGGAGCTCTAGTTCTACCATTAAGTAATAAGGAACTAGAATCACCTCAAAAGATCTTATTTCATCACTTGTAACTATTTTAACAATGTTAAAATAGTTTCTTCTTGCTTTGTGATTCTGAAAATGCAGAGTAATAAAACACTTAAGATCATGGGCTTTTGAGGGCAAATATAACTGGCTTAGAGTCTTCTTTCTTCAATGTTTTAGGTCTCTTATTTTAGGAAAATATATTTAATCTCTTTAAGCCTCAGTTTCAATGATTATAAAATGATGATAATAATAGTACATTCCTTATAGGGTGGTTGAAAGAATTAACAATACAATGCCATTGTTAATGTATATAATGCAAAGCTTGACATATATGTTCACAGAACTTAGTAATTACAGTGATTTATGCACTCAGGTAATCCACAAAGAAGGGATTTAAGTGTGGTATCACTTCTTTCTAAGAACAACAAATAAGTAAGTAAGCCATTTTCATCTTTCTACCTTCTAGAATAAAATAGTTGGGATTACTGTGGATGAGGAAGATGTGTGGCTAACAGTATTTTATTTTCTTTATGGATTTCCTCCTCCTCATCTCAATTCCGCAGCATATGAACTCATACCTTTTTGAGTCTGTTTGCACTCTTGCTATTAAGAACATAAGCTGACTTAGGGCATGCAGTGGAAGAGTGCTGAAGGCAGAAAGGAAGCGGTGGGGACCCCTTTCAACAGCATTGCATAAAGGCACATGCTGTGTGTCAGCCAGCCCACCCTGGAAGAGGAAAAGTTTACTAATGGAGTAGTAATGTTAAAAAGAATAAAAAGTGAGTTCTTTTTGTTTTTTTTTTGGAACCATTAAAACTTTTCAAAAATACACAAAACCAACTTGAAGCTCAATTAAGGGCTGCTAAAGGCAGAAGAGTATGCTGTATCTCCAGCATCTGGACTAGAACTAGTGCATGTAATGTATATCTGTCACTGACAGCTTTCTGGGCTATTTTTAATTCAGTCTAATTAGTCATGTCTTCTCCTGCATATATAGGAATCAGTCAGCATGGGTAACAATTGTGAGACTACCTTTTGGAAAACTTCTTTGCATATTATTTTGGAAGACAACCATAAAGTCCTATAAATGATAGCCCCCATAAATGTCAGTCTTGAAAATTCAGCTGACGTCAACAAGCAGAGGCTGGATAGGCTGTCATAGATATTGGTTTTGAATACAGCATCTGACATCAAAATCATGGCTTTGTAAACATTTCCTTCTTTGCATGCCGATTTAATTATCTTGCACCCCAGAGAAGAGAAAAACTGGGGCCAACATCATTTCAAAGGAAAGAAAAATGTGTTCCTATTTTTATAGCCTTGTAAAATCAAGGAAATGTCTGAAAAGAAGAAAAAAAAATAGTCTTGAAGAAGAATGCAATATTCCCCAACCCAAACTTATTCAAGATGTCATTCCTGGATAGAATGCTATGCTCTCAGCATTAGACAGGCTGGTTAAGCAAAGGCAGGTTGTACATAGACTGTCATCTGAACATGATATTGATGGATCGTTTTTACAAACAGGCTGGAGTGCAATGAAAAGCCTTGTGAATGTGCTAAGACCATTTTAACAGGTCACTGGAGACCAAAGTGCCTGAAGGAGAGAATCTAAGCCAAGTCCTATGAACAGTTCATAATATATGAATAATGAAGCACTTCAGAAAAAAAAAAGGAAATGTATATATAAAATGAAGATATTCCCAAAGACATTTCTTGTGTCACTAATATTTCTGAAAGCCCTTCTAGCTGCAACCCAATTAGGTGTTTCAGGATCTGCAATATGTTTTCTTCATGACACTCTGATCTGCAGTTTTTTCTAAAACATTTTTTTCACATCATACAGAACATGTTTCCATTGTACTAAAGCAGGTAGAAATCTTATCTGAAATAATCATGAGTCACTATAATGAAACAACTAAGTAGAAACACTCCTCTGCACATATGAAACTAGAACTGTTGAGGCTTTTCAAAGGCAATAGTGAAAATAGAAACATTATCTGAAAAAAAAGAAATATCAGCTTCCTTCCAAATGGGGCAACATGTAACTCTTGCCAACCAATCCCACACAGAACAAAGTTTCATCATTAAATATGTGACTGAGACCAACAGGCATTGATCTGGGTCTGGCTCATGCACCTGCCCAAATGTAATCTTCCTCTGAGTATTAATATTCAATGGCAAGTCCTTTATTTTAAACTTCAGGCTCTAAAATTATATTATCATTAATTATAACCTGCTTCACTAATGAATAATCACTTAAATCAAGTTTTAGAAAGAGAAATTTGTTATTGTGCTTGCTGAGCTCATGACTTAAAAGTTTGAGAGAAGTTCACTAAAATTAAATTTATTTAAGCTGCAGGTGACCACTGAAGTTATGATGACTGTTTAGAGCAAATTCAAATTAAATAAACAGGTAGCATTATTATTCAAATATACTCTCCAGCTACTGTTACTGACAATTACCTCTCATAGGATCAGATAAAGGAAAAGGAAGCAGAAGTTCAGGTGTACTTCTGCCCATTTTTTGTCATTTAAGTCTTTTCTTGATTAAAAAGTAAGATGAGAGATTGGTTCAAGATGGCGGAATAGAAGGAAGTGTGTTCACTTCCTCTTGTGAGAGCACTGGAATCAAAACTAACTGCTGAACAATCATCTACAGGAAGACACTGGAACTCATCAAAAAAGATACCCCACATCCAAAGACAAAGGTGAAGTTGCAATGAGATGGTACAAGGGGCGCAATCACATTAAAATCAAATCCCATAACTTCTGGGTGGGTGACTCACAAACTGGAGAACAATTATGCCACAGAAGACCACAAACTGGAGTGAAGGTGCTGAGCCCCATGTCAGGCTTCCCAACCTGGGCGTCTGGCTATGGGAGAAGGAATTCCCAGAGAATCAGACTTTGAAGGTTAGCAGGATTTGATTGCAGGAACTTGACAGGGCTATTGAAAACAAAGACTCCACTCTTGGAAGGCACACACAAAGTAATATGCACATCAGGACCTAGGGGGAAGGAGCAGTGACCCCACAGGAGACTGAACCAGACCTATCTGCTAGTGTTGAAGGTTCTCCTGCAGAGGCAGGGGGTGGCTATGACTCACTGCAGGGACAAGGACTCTGGCAGCAGAAGTACTGGGAAGTACTTCTTAGCATGAGCCCTCCCAGAGCCCGCCATTAACCCCACCAAAGAGCCTGTAGCCTCCAGTGCTGGGTTGTCTCAGGCCAAACAACCAACAGGGAGGGAACTCAGCCCCACCCATCAGCAGACAAGTGGATTAAGGTTTTACTGAGCTCTGCCTACCAGAGAAATACCCAGCTGTAGCCACCACAAGTCCCTCCCATCAGGAGGCTTGCACAAGCCTCTTAGATAGCCTCATCCCCCAGAGGGCAGATAGCAGAAACAAGAAGAACTACAACCATGCAGCCCATGGAATGAAAACCACATACACAGAAAGTTAGACAAAATGAAAGGCATGTACCAGATGAAGGAACAAGATAAAACCCCAGAAAAACAATTAAATGAAGTGGAGATAGACAACCTTCCAGAAAAAAATTCAGAAAAATTATAGTGAAGATGATCCAGGACCTTGGAAAAGAGTGGAGACAAAGATCAAGAAGATGCAAGAAATGTTTAAAAAAGACCTAGAAGAATTAAAGAACAAACACCTAGAAGAATTAAAGAACAAACAAACACAGATGAACAATAAAATAACTGAAATGAAAAATAAACTAGAAGGAATCAATAGCAGAATAACTGAGACAGAACAGATAAGTGACCTGGAAGACAGAATGGTGGAATTCACTGCTGCAGAACAGAATAAAGATAAAAGAATGAAAAGAAATAAAGACAGCCTAAGAGACCTCTTGGACAACATTAAATGCACCAACATTTGCATTGTAGGGGTCCCAGAAGGAGAAGACAGAGAGAAAGGACTCAAGAAATATTTGAAGACATTATAGTTGAAAACTTTCTTAGCATGGGAAATGATACAGACACCTAAATCCAGGAAGCACAGAGAGTCTCAGGCAGGATCAACCCAAGGAGAAACATGCTGAGACACATAGTAATCAAACTGACAAAAATTAAAGACAAAGCAAAATTATTTAAAGCAACAAGGGAAAAATGACAAATAACACTCAAGGGAACTCCCATAAGATTAACAGCTGATTTCTTAGCAGAAACTCTACAAGCCAGAAGGGAGTGGCACAATATATTTAAAGTGATGAAAGGGAAGAACTTACAAACAATATTACTCTATTCAGCAAGGATCTCATTGAGATTTGATGGAGAAATCAAAAGCTTTATAGACAAGCAAAAGCTAAGAGAATTCAGCACCACCAAACCATCTCTACAACAAATGCTAAAGAAACTTCCCTAAGTGGGAAACCCAAGAGAAGAAAAGAACCTACAAAAACAAACACAAAACAATTAAGAAAATTGTAATAGGAACGTACATATCGATAATCACCTTAAATGTGAATGGGTTAAATGCTCTAACCAAAAGAAACAGGCTTGTTGAATAGATACAAAAACAAGACCAATATATCTGTTGTCTAAAGAAGACCCACTTAAGACCTAGGAACACATACAGACTGAATAAAACAAACAATGAGGAAGGTGGATCCGATGATGACATGTAGTCCATGGAAGCCTGTGGCTACATAAAGAATGTTACAAAAGACAAGGAAGGACAATACATAATGATCAAGGGATCAATCCAAAAAGATATAACACTTATAAATATATATGCACCCAACATAGGAGCACCTCAATATATAAGGCAAATACTAACAGCTATAAAAGAGTAAATTGACAGTAACACAATAATAGTGGGGGACTTTAACATCTCACTTACACCAATGGACAGATCATCCAGATAGAAAATTAATAAGGAAACAAAAGCACTAAATGACACTATAAACCAGATAGAATTAATTGATATTTATAGGACATTCCATCCAAAACCAGTAGCTTACACTTTCTTCTCAAGTGCACATGGAACATTCTCCAGGATAGATCACATCTTGGGTCACAAAACAACACTCAGAAAACTTAAGAAAATTGAAATCATATCAAGCTACTTTTACGACCACAACACTATGAGATTAGAAATCAATTATAGGGAAAAAAAACAAACACATGGAGGTTAAACAATGCATTACTAAATAATCAAGAGATCACTGAAGAAATCAAAAAGGAAATCAAAAAATACCTAGAGACAAATGACAAAGAAAATACAATGATCCACAACATATTGGCAGCAGCAAAAGCAGTCCTAAGAGGGAAGTTTACAGCTATACAAGCCTACCTCAAGAAACAAGAAAAATCTCAAATAAACAATGTAACCTTACAACTAAAGGAAGTAGAGAAAGAAAAACAAACAAATCCCAAAGTTAGCAAAAGGAAAGAAATCATAAAGATCAGAGAAGAAATAAATAGAAACAAGGAAAACAATAGCAAAGATCAATAAAACTAAAACCTGGTTCTTTGAGAATGTAAACAAAATTGATAAACCTTTGACCAGACACATCAAGAAAAAGAGGAAGAGGACTCAAATCAATAAAATTAGAAATGAAAAAGGAGAAGTTACAATGCACACCACAGAAATACAAAGCATCCTAAGATACTACTACAAGCAACTCTATGCCAATAAGATGGACAACCTGGAAGAAATGGACAAATTCTTAGAAATGTATAACCTTCCAAGACTGAACCAAGAGGAAATAGAAAATATGAACAAACCAATCACAAGTAATGACATTGAAACTGTGATTAAAAATCTTCCAACAAACAGAAGTCCAGGACCTGGTGGCTTCACGGGTGAATTCTATCAAACCTTTAGAGACGAGCTAACACCCATCCTTCTGAAACTCTTCAAAAAAATTGCAGAGGGAGGAACACTCCCAAACACATTCTATGAGGCCACCATCACCCTGATACCAAAACCAGACAAAGGTACTACAAAAAAAGAAAATTACAGACCAATATCACTGATGAATATAGATGCAAAAATCCTCAACAAAATACTAACAAACAGAATCCAACAACACGTTGAAAGGATCCTACACCGTGATCAAGTGGGATTTATCCCAGGGATGCAAGGAACCTTCAATATAGGCAAATCAATCAACGTGATACACCATATTACAAACTGAAGAATAAAAACCATATGATCATCTCAGTAGATGCAGAAAAATATTTTGATAACAATCAACACCCATTTATGATAAAAACTCTCCAGAAAGTGGGCATAAAGGGAACCTACTTCAACATAATAAAGGCCATATACAACAAACCCACAGGAAACATCATTCTCAATGGTGAAAAACTGAAGGCTTTTTCTCTAAGATCAGGAACAAAAAAAGGATGTCCACTCTTGCCACTCTTATTCAACATAGTTTTGGAACTTTTAGCCATGGCAATCAGAGAAGAAAAAGAAATAAAAGGAATACAAATTGGAAAAGAAGAAGTAAAACTGTCACTGTTTCCAGATGACATGATACTATATATAGAGAACCCTAAAGATGCCACCAGAAAACTACTAGAGCTAATCAATTAATTTGGTAAAGTTGCAGGATACAAAATTAATGCACAGAAATCGCTTGCATTCCTATGCACTAACAATGAAATATCAGAAAGAGAAATTAAGGAAACAATCCTATTCACCTTTGCAACAAAATGAATAAAATATCTAGGAATAAATCTTCCTAAGGAGGTAAAAGACCTGTACTCAGAAAGCTATAAGACACTGATGAAGACTGAAAGATGACACAAACTTATGGAGAGATATACCATGTTCTTGGATTGGAAGAATCAATACTGTGAAAATGACTTTATTACACTAAGCAATCTACAGATTCAATTCTGTCCTATCAAATTGCCAATGGCATTTTTTTACAGAACTAGAAAAAAGAATCTCAAAATTTGTATGGAGACTCAAAAGACCCTGAATAGCCAAAGCAATCTTGAGGGAAAATAACGGAGCTGGAGGAATCAGACTCCCTGACTTCAGACTATATTACAAAGATACTGTAATCGAGGCAATATGGTACTGGCACAAAAACATATATATAGATTAATAGAACAGGATAGAAAGCCCAGAGATAAACCCATGAACCTATGGTCAACTAATCTTTGACAAAGGAGGCAAGGATATACAATGGAGAAAGACAGTCTCTTCAGTACGTGTTGCTGGGAAAATTGGACAGCTACATGTAAAAGAATGAAAATAAAACACTCCCTAACACCATACAGAAAAATAAACTCAAAATGGGTTAAAGGGCTTCCCTGGTGGTGCAGTGGTTGAGAATCCACCTGCCAATGCAGGGGACACGGGTTCGTGCCCCAGTCCAGGAAGATCCCACATGCCACGGAGCAGCTAGGCCCGTGAGCCATGGCTGCTGTGCCTGTGGAGCCTGTGCTCCACAATGGGAGAGGCCACAGCAGTGAGAGGCCTCTCCACAACAGTGTACAACCAAAAAAAAAAAAAAAAAGGGTTAAAGACCTAAATGTAAGACTGGACACTATAAAACTCTTAGAGGAAAACATAGGGAAAACACTCTATGACATAAATCACAGAAAGATGTTTTTTGACCCTCCTACTAGAGTAACAGAAATAAAAAGAAAAATAAACAAATGGGACCCAATGAAACTTAAAAGGTTTTGCACAGCAAAGGAAACTATAAACATGGCAAAAAGACAATCCTCAGAATGGAAGAAATTATTTGCAAATGAATGGACAAAGGATTAATCTCCAAAATATATAAACAGCTCATGCAGCTCAATAACAAAAAAACAAACCACCCCATCAAAAATGGGAAGAAGACCTAAATAGAGATTTCTCCAAAGAAGACATACAGATGGACACGAGGCACATGAAAAGCTGCTCAACATCACTAGCTATTAGAGAAATGCAAATCAAAACTATACTGAGGTATCACCTCAGACCAGTCAGAATGGGCATCATCAGAAAATCTACACACAACAAATGCTGGAGATGGTGTGGAGAAAAGGGAACCTTCTTGCACTGTTGGTGGGAATGTAAATTTATACAGCCACTATGGAGAACATTATGGTGGTTCCTTAAAACACCTAAAAATAGAATTACCATATGACCCAGCAATCCCACTACTCAGCATATAACCAGAGAAAACCATAATCCAAAGAGACACATGCCCCCCAATGTTCACTGCAGCACTATTTACAGTAGCCAGGACATGGACACAACCTAAGTGCCCATTAACAGATGAATGGATAAAGGAGATGTGGTAAATATATACAATGGAATATTAATCAGCCATAAAAAGGAACAAAATTGAGTCATTTGTGGAGACATGGATGGACCTAGAGTATAGAGTCATATAGAGTAAAGTAAGTCAGAAAGAGAAAAAAAAATATCGTATATTAAATCATATATGTGGAATCTAGAAAAATGGTACAGATGAACCAGTTTGCAAGGCAGAAATAGAGACACAGATGTAGAGAACAAACGTACAGACACCAAGGGTGGAAAGCGGGGAGGTGTTGGTTGGGGGAAGAATTGGGAGATTGGGCTTGACATATATAGACTAATATGTATAATATAGATAATTAATAAGAATGTGCTATATAAAATAATAAAATAAATTAAAATTACAAAAGAAAAGTAGATGAAACCTCCATAGACCTTCTCGGTAAGCTCCATTAGAAGATTTAAAAACCTATGGCTTTGGTTATATGCTTGCTAAAGTTTAGACATACCTTTTTACTGTCCTTAAAGGTAGCTCTCTGAAAGAAAAAAGACTTAATTTTATCTATTTATAGATAATTTTGCACTTGTGAAGTCATATTCTTATACTTCTAATTTGATCCTCACAAAATTCTTGTGAGTTAGACAGAGCAGGTGAACTCTCAGGGGCAAGGGCAGCATTGAATTTATATTTACCTCACCAATGGCAACATAGAGTGTACATAATTGTATTTGTGAATAAACTGTTGAATTATCTTTAAAAAAAAACCAATAAGAAATCCAGGCTCAGTGAGATTCAGTGACATTCCCATGGTCTATTGTTTGGAAAAACTATCATTAAGGCTGATTCTGAGGGCTTCTACTCACAAGCTCTGTGCTCCAACTAATTTATTGGGTCTTTCCGCATATAACACTTACAATTTCATAGTATTCATTCCCAAACTTAAAATAAAAAGCCTAAGAAGCAAAATAAAGATGGAAAAAAGTGATTTGCTTCTTTATCTTGAAATTTCAATAAAATTTTATTGAAATTTTTTTGGGTGTACTTGATTTACAATATTATATTAGTTTCAGGTTTACAACATAGTGATACAAAATTTTATAAATTATACTTTATAGTTATTGTAAAATATTGGCTATATTTCTTTTGTGGTGCAATATATTCTTGTAGGTTATTTATTTTATACATAGGTTTATAGCTGTTAATCCCCTACCCCTATCTTGCCCCTCTCCTCTTCCCTCTCCTCACATTAGGTAACCACTAGTTTGTTCTTTATATCTGTGAGTCTCTTTCTTTATTGTTATATTGACTTGTTTGTTTTTTAGATTCCACATATTAATGATAATATACAGTGTTTATCTTTCTCTGTCTGACGTATTTCACTTAGTATAATACCCTCCAGGTCCATCCATGTTGTTGCAAATGGTAAAATTTCATTCTTTTTTATGGAGTAGTATTCCATTGTGTGTGTGTGTGTGTGTGTGTGTGTGTGTGTGTGTGTGTGTGTGTATGTTTTCTTTATCCATTTGTCTGTGATGGACACTTAAGTTGCTTCCTTATATTTGCTATTATAAATAATATTGCTATGGACATTAGGGCACATGTATCTTTATGAATTAGTGTTTTCATTTTCTTTAGCTATATATCCAGCAGTAGAATTGCTGGATCATATGGTAGTTTTATTTTTAATTTTTTGAGGAGCATCCATACTGTTTTTTATAATGGCTGTACCAATTTACAATCCTACTAATAGTGTACTAGGGTGCCCTTTTCTCCACATTCTCACCAACATTTGTTATTTGTAGACTTTTTGATGATAGCTATTATGATATGTATGAGGTTATATCTCATTGTGGTTTTAAGTTGCATTTCTCTGATGATTAGTGATGTTGACCATTTTTAATGTGACTGTTGGCCATCTGTATATCTTCTTTGGAAAAGTATCTGTTCCAGTTATTTGCCCATTTTTTAATTGGATTCTTTGTTTTTGTTTTTGTTTAGTTTTTTTCTTTTTTTGATATTGAGTTGTATGAGCTATTTATATATTTTGGATATTAACCACTTCTTGGTCATATCATTTGCAAATATTTTCTCCCATTCAGTAGGTTGTCTTTTTGTTTTGTCAATGGCTTCCTTTGTTTTACAAAAGTTTTTAAGTTTAATAGATCCCATTTGTTTATTTTTGCTTTTATTTATTTTGCCTTGAAAGAGACACCAAAACTATGATTTATTTCAAAGGGTGTTCTGCCTGTTTTCTTCTAGGAATTTTATGGTTTTCAGTCTTACATTTAGATCTTTAATCCACTTTGAGTTTATTTTTGTAGATGGTGTGAGAAAACGTTCTAATTTCATTATTTCACATATAACTCTCTAGTTTTTCCAGCACCACCTATTGAAAAGACTGTCTTTTCTCTGTTGTATATTCTTGCCTCCTTTGTCATAGATTAATTGACCATAAGTGTGTGGGTTTATTTCTGAGCTCCCTATTCTAGTCCATTGATCTATGTGTCTGTTTTTATGCCAGTATCACACTGCTTTGAATACTGTAGCTTTGTAGTATAGTCTGAAATCAGGGAGCATGATACTTCCATGTCTATTCTTCTTTCTTAAGATTGATTTAGTATTCGAAGTTTTTTTGTGTTTTCATACAAATTTTAAGGTTATTTGTTCTAGTTCTGTGAAAAATACCATTGGTATTTTAGCAGTGGTTTCATTGAATCTGAACTGTATTTTAAGGATCAACATTTTTTTTTTAAATAATAAAATACTCATTATACTTTCTTTTAGAGGATTCATTTTTCAAAGGAGAATATGTTGGCTCAAGAGTAATCATATTGGGGTGTTGGGAAGATGGCAGAAGAGTAAGATGCGGAGATCACCTTCCTCCCCACAGATACACCAGAAATACATCTACACGTGGAACAACTCCTACAGAACACCTACTGAATGCTGGCAGAAGACCTCAGACATCCCAAAAGGCAAGAAACTCCCCACGTACCTGGGTAGGGCAAAAGAAAAAACAGAGACAAAAGAATAGGGATGGCACCTGCACCAGTGGGAGGGAGCTGTGAAGGAGGAAAAGTTTCCACACACTAGGAAGCCCCTTCGCAGGCGGAGATTGCGGGTGGAGGGGGGAGCTTCGCAGCCGCGGAGGAGAACATAGCAACAGGGGTTGCAAAGCAGGGAGATTCCTGCACAGAGGATCGGTGCCGACCGGCACTCACCAGCCCGAGAGGCTTGTCTGCTCACCCGCCGGGGTGGGCGGGGCTGCGAGCTGAGGCTCCGGTTTCCGTCAGAGCGCAGGGAGAGGACTGGGGTTGGTGGCTTGAACATAGCCTGAAGGGGTTAGTGCACCACGGCTAGCCGGGAGGGAGTCCGGGGAAAAGTCTGCACCTGCCGAAGAGGCAAGAGACTTTTGCTTCCCTCTTTGTTTCCTGGTGTGCGAGGAGAGGGGTTTAAGAGCACTGCTTAAAGGAACTCCAGAGATGGGCGTGAGCCGCGGCTAAATGAGCGAACCCCAGAGACGGGCGTGAGCTGCTGCTAAAAGCACGGACCCCAGGGATGGGTGGGAGACGCTAAGGCTGCTGCTGATGCCACCAAGGGGCCTGTGTGCGAGCACAGGTCACTATCCACACCCCTCTTCCGGGGATCCTGTACAGCCCGCCACTGCCAGGTTCCCAGGATCCAGGGACAACTTCCCCGGGAGAGCACACGGTGGGCCTCAGGCTGGTGCAATGTCATGCCAGCCTCTGCTGCCGCAGGCCCACCCCGCACGCCGTACCCCTCCCTCCCCCCAGCCTGCGTGCGCCAGAACCCTCGAATCAGCGGCTCCTTTAACCTCATCGTCTGAGCAAAAAATCAGACGCCCTACAGAGACCTACATGCAGAAGCAGGGCCAAATCCAAAGTTGAGCCCCTGTGAGCTGTGAGAACAAAGAAGAGAAAGGGAAATCTCTCCCAGCAGCCTCAGAAGCAGCGGATTAAAGCTCCACAATCAACTTGATGTACCCTGCATCTGTGAAATACGTGAATAGACAACGAATCATCCCAAATTGAGGAGGTGGACTTCGAGAGCAAGATCTATGATTTTTTCCCCTTTTCCTCTTTTTGTGAATGTGTATGTGTATGCTTCTGTGTGAGATCTTGTCTGTATAGGGTTGCTTCCACCATTTGTCCTAGAGTTCTATCCGTCCATTGTTTTCTTAATTTTTTTCTTAATAATTAATTTTAATTTTAATATCTTTATTATACTTTACCTCCTTTCTTTCATTCTTTCTTTCTTTCTTTCTTTCTTTCTTTCTTTCTTTCTTTCTTTTTCTTTCTTTCTCTCTTTCTTTCTTTGTTTCCTTCCTTCCTTCCCTTCTTTAGACAATGAATCATCCCAAATTGAGGAGGTGGACTTTGTGAGCAAGATTTATGATTTTTTCCCCTTTACCTCTTTTTGTGAGGGTGTATGTGTATGCTTCTGTGTAAGATTTTGTCTGTGTAGCTTTGCTTCCAACATTTGTTCTAAGGTTCTATCCGTCCCTTTTATTTTTTTCCTAAATAATTATTTTTTAATTCAATAACTTTATTATACTTTATTTTATCGTACTGTATCTTCTTTCTTTCTGGCTTTTTCCTTCCTTCCCTCCTTCCTTCCTACCTTCCTCCCTCCCTCCCTCCCTCTGTTCTTTCCTTCTAGCCTTCTTTCCTTCTTTTCTTCTTTGTTTCTTTCTTTGTTTCTTTCTTTCTTCCTTCCTTGCTTCCTTCCTTGCTTCCATCCTTTCTTTCTTTCTTTCTCTTTCTTTCTTTCTTCTTTCTTTCTTTCTTTCTACTTCTACTAATTCTCTCTACTTCTTCTCCCTATATTCTGAGCTGTGTGGATGAAAGGCTCTTGGTGCTCCAGCCAGGAGTCAGGGCTCTGCCTCTGAGGTGGGAGAGCCAACTTCAGGACACTGGTCAACAAGAGACCTCCCAGCTCCACATAATATCAAATGGTGAAAATCTCCCAGAGACCTCCATCTTAACACCAGCAACCAGCTTCACTCAATGACCAGCAAGCTACAGTGCTGGACAACCTATACCAAACAACTAGCAAAACAGGAACACAACCCCATCCATTAGCAGAGAGGCTTCCTAAAATCATAATAAGTCCACAGACACCCCAAAACACACCACCAGACGTGGACCTGCCCACTAGAGAGACAAGATCTAGCCTCATACACCACAACACAGCCACTAGTCCCCTCCACCAGGAAGCCTACACAACCCACTGAGCCAACCTTAGCCACTGAGGACAGGCATCAAAAACAACAGAAACTATGAACCTGCAGCCTGCACAAAGGAGACCCCCAAACACAGTAAGATAAGCAAAATGAGAAGACAGAAAAACACACAGCAGATGAAGGAGCAGGATAAAAACCCACCAGACCTAACAAATGAAGAGGAAATAGGCAGTCTACCTGAAAAAGAGTTCAGAATAATGATAGTAAAGATGATCCAAAATCTTGGAAATAGAATGGACAAAATGCAAGAAGCAGTTAACAAGGACCTAGAAGAAATAAAGATGAAGCAAGCAATGATGAACAACACAATAGATGAAATTAAAAGTACTCTAGATGGCATCAATAGCAGAATAACTGAGACAGAAGAACGGATAAGTGATCTGGAAGATAAAAGAGTGGAAATAACTACTGCAGAGCAGAATAAAGAAAAAAGAATGAAAAGAACTGAGGACAGTCTCAGAGACCTCTGGGACAACATTAAACGCACCAACATTCGAATTATAGGGGTTCCAGAAGAAGAAGAGAAAAAGAAAGGGACTGAGAAAATATTTGAAGAGATTATAGTTGAAAACTTCCCTAATATGGGAAAGGAAATAGTTAATCAAGTCCAGGAAGCACAGAGAGTCCCATACAGGATAAATTCAAGGAGAAATACGCCAAGACACATATTAATCAAACTGTCAAAAACTAAATACAAAGAAAGCATATTAAAAGCAGCAAGGGAAAAACAACAAATAACACACAAGGGAATCCCCATAAGGTTAACAGCTGATCTCTCAGCAGAAACTCTACAAGCCAGAAGGGAGTGGCAGGACATACTGAAAGTGATGAAGGAGAGAAACCTGCAACCAAGATTACTCTGAATCAGCAAGGATCTCATTCAGATTTGATGGAGAAATTAAAACCTTTACAGACAAGCAAAAGCTGAGAAGTTCAGCACCACCAAACCAGCTTTACAACAAATGCTAAAGGAACTGCTCTAGACAAGAAACAAAAGAGAAGGAAAAGACCTATAATAACGAACCCAAAACAATTTAGAAAATGGGAATAGGAATATATGTATCGATAATTACCTTAAATGTAAATGGACTAAATGCTCCCACCAAAAGACACAGATTGGCTGAATGGATACAAAAACAAGACCCTTATATATGCTGTCTACAAGAGACCCACTCCAGAACTACAGACACACACAGACTGAAAGTAAGGGGATGGAAAAATATATTCCATGTTAATGGAAACCAAAAGAAAGCTGGAGTAGCAATTCTCATATCAGACAAAAGAGACTTTAAAATAAAGACTATTAGAAGAGACAAAGAAGAACACTACATAATGATTAAGGGATCGATCCAAGAAGAACATATAACAATTGTAAATATTTATGCACCCAACATAGGAGTACCTCAATACATAAGTCAAATACTAACAGCCATAAAAGGGGAAATCAACAGTAACACATTCATAGTAGGGGATTTTAACACCCCACTTTCACCAATGGACAGATCATCCAAAATGAAAATAAATAAGGAAACACAAGCTTTGAATGATACATTAAACAAGATGGACTTAAATGATATTTATAGGACACTCCATCCAAAAACAACAAAATACAAATTTTTGTCAAGTGCTCATAAAGCATTCTCTAGGATAGATCATATCTTGGGTCACAAATCAAGCCTTGGTAAATTTAAGAAATTTGAAATTCTATCAAGTATCTTTTCTGACCACAACGCCATGAGACTAGAAATAAATTACAGGAAAAGATGTGTAAAAAATACAAACATATGGAGGATAAACAATACACTACTTAATAACAAAGTGATCACTGAAACAATCAAAGAGGAAATAAAAAAATGCCTAGAAACAAACGACAATGGAGACACAACGACACAAAACCTATGGGATGCAGCAAAAGCATTTCTAAGGGGGAAGTTTATAGTAATACTAAGCCCACCTTAAGAAGCAGGAAACATCTCAAATAAACAACCTAACCTTGCACCTCAAGCAATTAGAGAAAGAAGAACAAAAAAAAACCCCAGAGTTAGCAGAAGGGAAGAAATCATAAAAATCAGATCAGAAATAAATGAAAAAGAAATGAAGGAAACAATAACAAAGATCAATAAAACTAAAAGCTGGTTCTTTGAGAAGATAAACAAAATAGATAAACCACTAGCCAGACTCATCATGAAAAAAAGGGAGAAGACTCAAATCAATAGAATCAGAAATGAAAAAGGAGAAGTAGCAACTGACACTGCAGAAATAAAAAGGATCATGAGGGATTACTACAAGCAACTCTATGCCAATAAAATGGACAATCTGGAAGAAATGGACAAATTCTTAGAAATGCACAATTGCCAAGACTGAATCAGGAAGAAATAGAAAATATGAATAGACCAATCACAAGCACTGAAATTGAAACTGTGATTAAAAATCTTCCAACAAACAAAAGCCACGGACCACATGGTTTCACAGGCTAATTCTATCAAACATTTAGAGAAGAGCTAACACATATCCTTCTCAAACTCTTCCAAAATATAGCAGAGGGAGGAACACTCCCAAATTCGTTCTACGAGGCCACCATCACCTTCATACCAAAACCAGACAAGGATGTCACAAAGAAAGAAAACTACAGGCCAATATCACTGATGAACATAGATGCAAAAATCCTCCACAAAATACTAGCAAACAGAATACTAGCAAACAGCAAAATGAAAGGATCATACACCATGATCAAGTGGCGTTTATTCCAGGAATGCTAGGATTCTTCAATATACGCAAATCTATCAATGTGATTAACCATATTAACAAATTGAAGGAGAAAAACCATATGATCATCTCAATAGATGCAGAGAAAGCTTTTGACAAAATTCAACACCCATTTATGATAAAAACCCTGCAGAAAGTAGGTGTAGAGGGAACTTTCCTCAATATAATAAAGGCCGTATATGACAAGCCCACAGCCAACATCATCCTCAATGGCGAACAACTGAAAGCATTTCCACTAAGGTCAGGAACAAGACAAGGTTTCCCACTCTCACCACTCTTATTCAACATAGTTTTAGAGGTTTTAGCCAAAGCAATCAGAGCAGAAAAGGAAATAAAAGGAATACAAATTGGAAAAGAAGAAGTAAAGCTGTCACTGTTTGAAGATGACGTGATACAATACATAGAAAATCCTAAAGATGCTACCAGAAAACTACTAGAGCTAATCAATGAATTTGGTAAAGTAGCAGGATACAAAATGAATGCACAGAAATCTCTGGCATTCCTATACAATAACAATGAAAAATCTGAAAGTGAAATCAAGAAAACACTCCCATTTACCATTGAAACAAAAAGAATAAAATATCTAGGAATAAACTTACCAAAGGAGAAAAAAGACCTGTATGCAGAAAATTATAAGACACTGATGAAAGAAATTAAAGATGATACAAATAGATGGAGAGATATACCATATTCGTGGATTGGAAGAATCAACATTGTGAAAATGACTCTACTACCGAAAGCAATCTATGGATTCAATGCAATCCCTTTCGAACTTCCACTGGCATTTTTCACAGAACTAGAACAAAAAATTTCATAATTTTTATGGAAACACAAAAGACCCCGAATAGCCAAAGCTACATTGAGAACGAAAAACGGAGCTGGAGGAATCAGACTCCATGACTTCAGACTATACTACAAATCTACAGTAATCAAGACAGTATGATACTGGCACAAAAACAGAAATATAGATCAATGGAACAGGATAGAAAGCCCAGAGATAAACCCACACACATATGGTCACCTTATCTTTGTTAAAGGAAGCAGCAATGTACAATGGAGAAAGGACAGCCTCTTCAATAAGTGGTGCTGGGGAAACTGGACAGGTACATATAAAAGTATAAGATTAGATCACTCCCTAACACCATACACAAATATAACCTCAAAATGGATTAAAGACCTAAATGTAAGGCCAGAAACTATCAAACTCTTAGAGGAAAACATAGGCAGAACACTCTATGGCATAAATCACAGCAAGATCCTTTTTGACCCACCTCCTAGAGAAATGGAAATAAAAACAAAAATAAACAAATGGGACCTAATGAAACTTCAAAGCTTTTGCACAGCAAAGGAAACCATAAACAAGATGAAAAGACAGCCCTCAGAATGGGAGAAAATATTTGCAAATGAATCAACTGACAAAGGATTAATCTCCAAAATTTACAAGCAGCTCATGCAGCTCAATAACAAAAAAACAAACAACCTGATCCAAAAATGGGTACAAGACCTAAATAGACATTTCTCCAAAGAAGATATACAGACTGCCAACAAACACATGAAAGAATGCTCAACATCATTAATCATTAGAGAAATGCAAATCAAAACTACAATGAGATATCATCTCACACCAGTCAGAATGGCCACCATCAAAAAATCTAGAAACAATAAATGCTGGAGATGGTGTGGAGAAAAGGGAACACTCTTGCAATGCTGGTGGGAATGTGAAGTGGTTCAGCCACTATGGAGAACAGAATGGAGGTTCCTTAAAAAACTACAAATAGAACTACCATATGACCCAGAAATCCCACTACTGGGCATATACCCTGAGAAAACCAAAATTCAAAAAGAGTCATGTACCAAAATGTTCATTGCAACTCTATTTACAATAGCCAGGACATGGAAACAACCTAAGTGCCCATGATCGGATGAATGGGTAAAGAAGATGTGGCACATATATACAATGGAATATTACTCAACCATAAAAAGAAACGAAATGGAGTTATTTGTAATGAGGTGGATAGACCTAGAGTCTGTCATACAGAGTGAAGTAAGTCAGAAAGAAAAAGACAAATACCATATGCTAACACATATATATGGAATTTAAGAAAAAAAATGTCATGAAGAACTTAGGGGTAAGACAGGAATAAAGACATGGAACTACTGGAGAACGGACTTGAGGATATGGGGAGGGGGAAGGGTGAGCTGTGACAGGGCGAGAGAGAGGCATGGACATATATACACTAACTAACGTAAGGTAGATAGCTAGTGGGTAGCAGTCGTATGGCACAGGGATATCGGCTCGGTGCTTTGTGATCGCCTGGAGGGGTGGGATAGGGAGGGTGGGAGGGAGGGAGACGCAAGAGGGAAGAGATATGGGAACATATGTATATGTATAACTGATTCACTTTGTTTTAAAGCAGAAACTAACACACCATTGTAAAGCAATTATACCCTAATAAAGATGTTAAAAAAAAAAAGAGTAATCATATTGTATGTATTTACTTAAATTCTCCAGTAGTTGATATTAACCATGTTATTTTATTTCATTTTATTTTTAAGATGCTTATTTTACTCAGCACTTTCACATACATTAGTTCCTAGCTCCACAGTAACAGCATTTATTAGCACTTTACCAATAAGGAAAGGGTGGATAAAAGCCTAAATGAGTGTCCAAAGGTCATATATCTTGGTCTAGATGGTCTGCCTCAAAGGAGCATCATCTTGTATACTGGACACTCTTACATATTGTGACATATTACGAATGATGGCTCTTTTAAACCTTGTTGCATTTGTTTAGTTTTAATTCTTTCACTGGGAATTTTGGGGTGAAAAGACACTTGCCAAAGAACATAGCAAAATACATAGTGTGACTATATGAAACTGAACTGGGTTGATTTGTATACTGTACTGTTTGATGAGTAAGTGCGGGAGTGGGTGCACAGCCAGGAGAGGGATGAGTAGAAAGACACCAAAAGGCCTTCGAATTAAATATCTTCATCTTTTCTCATATAAATATTTGAACAATTAGAAATTAACTTGGATTAGCAAATTCCTCTTTTTAAAAGCAAATATCCTGAGGAGATCAAATCTGTAAGTCATAGTGACAATTATTTGACTAATCATATGAATATCAAGCTGAAAATAAGTAATTCAGGAAATAGGAGCTTTGCTGGGCAGGGAAGGAGAGAGAATTTGGGAGCCTGGAGGATATAAAGCCCTGGTGGGAAGGGAAGAACTTCAGTTAGGAACCATTAAGAGGGCACTGAACATTTAGAAGGTGGAAGGCAGAGGAGGAGGTGAAAAAGCAGTTGTATACTAGAGGAAAGTGATGTCCCCGAGCCTAGATAGCAGCCAATGTGTTACTGAAAATTCTCTTGTGCACATGGCTGTTAATTCAGGTAACTGAATTCCAAATAATTTTTAAGGCTACAAATATAACTCTCCCTAAGTCAGCTCAGTCTCTGCAGTTCATTTTAGCTTAATCTTTTATAAGTCATTGCCTCATGAAAAACAGTGTTATCCTCATCAGTCACTCCTACCTACACAGACACACAGTTCCTGATACCTCACTATTCTAATCAAGATTTTAGAAGACCTAACACTCCCTCTCTTAAGATCCTTTCCATTTTGTCTTTCTCAGCTTCCCTTCTCATTCATTCATTCAACGAATATTTTCTATGCTCAAATTATCTACAAAACGTTGCTGAACTTTTGAGATTTTGAAATGAATCAGCAAGGTCCTGCATTCAAGGAACTGAAATTCCTGTGGGGTGGTGCAATAGGAATATACACAGGATAGTATGGGAGCAGGAAAAGAGTAGCACTTAATTTAGCCTGGAATGTTAGGAAATTTTTAGAAGGATCTGTGAGTTGAATCTTCTTTTCAGGTATGATTCAAATCTCTGCAAGTTATCAACTCAGATATTTCTGAGGATCTGTTAAAGTTTTTGTTATATCCAAATTCTTCCTAAAGGAAAAAATTTCAACTATCACTAAGCCAATGAATTTAGCCATGAAACCACTACAGCATTTTAGGGAATTCTTCAACCATTTTCTCAAATGTTATACCTATAATGTAGGTATATATGCAGTTAGTCAGTACCAATTAACACCATCTTTTAACAAAATGGTCAAGTCTTTTAAAATTGAATTATCTAAACTTTTAGATATTGTTAGCACTCATCTTTTAAATTCATTAAATATACTTTTATCCCTCTATCTGATCTTTGGAGTTCTTTATCTAGTGATTATATTAAAATACAAGCTCTGCATAATGACCTAGTGGATGAAAGAACAACAGCATGATTTTACTGATTTTCTATTTTTCTTACTGGTACAGCTCTTGATACAAGAATAAAACAGGATTCACTTTGCCCTCAGCATGCTCCGTTCCAGTCCAGTTAATACTTGAAAGATTTTTCAATGTGCTTGCTTGAAAATGCTTTTATATCATAACTGCTTTGTGGTGTGGTCGCCTGTTAGGTTCGGAAAGCATCAGCCTATGCCTAAGCATTGCTTAGATGCGTTCTTAAGACTTAACCTCCAAAGTCATCTATAGGCAGGAAAAAGAATGGAATTGTTGAAAAGAATGGAATTGAAATTGAAAAGAATGGAATTGTTCTGTTGCTATTATTTTGGTAAAGTGAAGAAGAAAAAGAAATGGTGATGATCTCTTGGGTTTTTGGTAACAATGGGAAGAGAAGGTGTAAAGGAATGAAGGAGTCCAGGAAGGTGATAGATGCTTGCCAGTCCCAACAATTTTGTGTAACAGGCCTTAAATTTAAAAGGAAAATAAAAACTTCCTAGGTGACTAATGTGGTCATAATGAACAATTAGAGGAGGGTAACAAGCTGGAGAGCAAATTCGTATCCAACTAGCACACATTAGTCATTAGGGCTTTCAAGAGATAACAGAAACTATTGACCAGCCTGGGGAGGGCAGCTGAAATTACACAGTCACTCCACACTCTTTATACATTTGTCACTAGTGGATGTAAATATTTATGGCTCAGATAACAAATGACTTACCTTATTTGGTGATTTGAGTCACTGGTGCAATTCTAGGGTCAATGGAATGGTATTAGGTTTCTACTGAGATCTGGGCTGGATTAAAGCAAGGGAGTCAGAGCAGCTGTAAATGAAAATGTATCATAACCCATTCCACCTCCATAATCCTTCTGTGCTCACACATGCCCCCAAACCAACCCCCCACCAACAGAAGAAAAAAAAAAATGAAGACAATGTGTGCCTTGGATTGTAGGAAAAATTCTTTCCAATAACTGGAACTTAAGAAAATGTGGAGTGCAGAAGGGAAACTAACCCAAGCACATTCAGAGTGCATAAAATTAAAACACACCAGCCTCATCTGTTGAACAGCATGGTGCTCTGGAAGTTCATAAGCAAATGTTTAATAATATTTATAATTCAGCTAAATAAGGACTTAATAAAGAGGAGAGTCGGTTGTCCTGGATGAGATCAACTCGGTCTGTTCTCCCAGATGTTGATCCTAGGCTTAGGCAGCACAAATTCACCTCTGGTCCAGAAGGGTACAGGAGAACTCTGTGATGGAGCTCAGCCTGGGTTAGGGGCAGGAGGGCCTGAAAAGAGATATTCTTTACCTGCATCTCTACACTTAGACAAGTATTTGGTGCCACTGGTCAGGGAGATAGTGTTTTTTCATCTAAAGAGTGTGCCTGCAGAGCTGTTTTCCCACTGGGATCCTCAAGGGCAACTACCACTTTAGCACAAAAGTGTTCACTAAAGTCTATTTAAAGTGAATGTCTTTTCTTATATATAAAGAATGCACATATATAAGGTGTACAACATGATATAGACCACTTAACAAGAACACTCAGAGATCCTTTGTAATATTTGTACTTGATGGTGTTCTATTTGGGAAATATTACTAAACCAGCTTTGATCTTAAGTTTCAAAGCATTGTATTAAAATAAATAAAGACGATATAATATTTTTTAAATTTTTTTAAAAATAAAATGAATGGATTTTTAAGAATAGAACTTATACCAGACAGGTTATAATTACAGAATATTAGAAACAACTTTATCTTAGATTCTGGGTCATGAAACCGCTTTCCTTGAAACTGTTAAAACCTTAAGTGGAGTTTGAACCCTGAAATTTACTAAAGTACTGTGCATCCACAATAAAAACTGCCCTGAGGTTCTCTTGATTGGAAGTTTTATCAACTGACTGCTCCCAGATTTGAAAAAAACAAGTCCAGAAACATTAATTGATATATTCTATGATCAAGGCACTTTGCTACTACTCTTTAGGGGGAAAAATGCCTAGAAAACCTTCTTTTATAAAGAAGAAAATGTACATAGGAATTGACATTAAATCTAAGGTATCCATGGAAATGATGATAAATTTTACTTAGTGAATTCTTGTATGCAACCCTTATATGCACATTTTTTTTCCTGCACAACACAGTCTTATTACAAGAGAAAGGGGAGTTGTGGTGGCCATGGTGATGCCCTGTCCAGATCCTCCTTTAAGGCTGTACTTGTTGCTCAAATCCCCCTTCAAGGAAGACTTGCTACCCCAGCTTCTAGGGCTGCTGTTGAAGGCAAGCTTCAGTTGGCAGCACCTCCAGCAATGCCTTTGGCTGCAGAGAACTTCCTTGTCCAGGGTCATATCCTTACAAATCCAGCCTACATCAAATGACTGATGAGGGGTTTATATAAATGCCAGATCATTTCAGTCCACCCAGTGCAGAACAACATTAACAGGCTGTTCTAGCTCCAGAATTTCTCCCTAGGCTTAGTTATTGGTAGAGATTTTCATCAGGCCATCAACCCAACTACTCCTTCTGCCAGATCCTGCTGACTTATCCTGCCTTCTGTAGGAGTTGAGTCATCTCAGAGTCCAGCTCAGTTTCCTTCCTAGAGAACTGAAGCTATGACCTGTAGTAAGATCTTTGTTAGAACTTTGACTCCAGCTTCAGAGAAGAAAGGGAATTCTGCTGATTCGAACTCTAAGTGGAGACCATTATTTGCTTGTATAATTCCTCAGTCAGTGAGTTAGGCAATGGATAACTATCTTTCTAAATCAAGGACAGATCATTTAGGATTAAGAATGTCATGGGAGGATTCCTAACTCTGATTTCCTCTTTTCTCAAACTCAGCACCTGTTGAGCTTTTAGGATTAAAAAAATGTGGGACCTAGCCATATAACTCAACTAAGCCAATTAAGATTTGGTAAGGATGGTGATTTTCATAAGGACTAAAATACACACACAGGTTTTGCTTGACACTTTTGTCATGCCAAGTTTATTCACCCTTGCATTTAGATGTGTTCTCTGCATTTCTTTATCTCGAGCTCTAGAATCAATCCTGGCCCAAAGAATGGATGATTTAAGAGACTCTAAATCAATGACTACACATGTTCAACTTTATGTCTGGTTCTATTCAGGTCTCAAATGTCCTAATTTCTTGGTGATTCAGCTTTTGGTTAGTTATCTTGAGAATAAATCTTAATTATGTAGCCTAAAAATATATACCAGGAATAAATGTTCTACTCCTAAATTCCAATCTCTTATGAAATCCTAGTTTCTTTTTTGTACCTCCCCACTGGCTATTGTCTACCTACAGAGTTTCCTGCAGAATGCTTCCCTCTTGACTGCTTGGTGGCCTAAACCTTGAGTTTAATTGGAAACTTTGGATAAAATATTCGTCAGAAAGTCCTAAATAATCTGCTGCTTAGTTTTTCCCAATATATCAACATCCATCCTATTCCTGACCCTATGATTCTGAGTGGCATGGATTTGGGCCTCCAATCTGTATAACATTTAACTAATCTTTCCTTCAAGCCAGAAACTTCCAAAGCCATCTTGGTGTTCATGGATAGAAAAGAATAAATGTAGCCCAGGATAAGAAAAGTGTCCTGATATTTTGATTAAAAATTGATCTTATTACTTAGAGTATATAAATAAGGCATGGCCCTAACCATTAACAGGTTGTAGAAACACATCTCTTATGAATGGCTCAATTTCCTCACAATTATAACTAAAACTTCCTAACCATGAAGACCACTATCTTTGCAACTATATACCTAATGGACCAAGATCTGTGTTCATTCTTACTGGGAAAGGCAGTCTCATGTTCAGTCTTCTGGCCCCTGCTCAGCTGCATAAGAATGGACCTTGGGCCTGGAACTCTTCCTTACCAGGGATAAAGAGCCCACATTTCCTTTCCTGGGATTATCACCTTGTGTGTGAATATCTCTTCCTGTTTCATGCTTGTTGTGTGTTCTTTTGTTCTGTTAAGCATGTGCATTATATGGCATGTGGTCAGTTCCAGCTCTGCTATATCTGTCCTCTGTGTGTGGGGGACAGTGTTCTTCCACTGTTGCACAGGAGGGGTGCACATAGACTATTTGCCCTGCGTGGGCTCCAGGAAAGAAACCTGTTGGCCATGGGGGACCAATGCCTAATAATGAAGTTGATCTTGCTCTGTCTCTTTTCTATGTGAGTAATGTGTAATTTTATCTAGTGCTTGACTGAGTTGTCTATTGGTGACACCAATACCAAGATGCTATGGGCAGAAGTGTTTAGAATCCTCCCATGGGATTGATAAGCAGTGCATGGTACTCTGCTTGACAAACCACTACTGATTCTTTCATATTGAGTCATTCTTATAATTATAGAGAAAATTATCTCATACTTACAAATTATATACTAATTCAAAGTGTTCTCACATATGAAATTGACAGAAAAGATAGATTCCCATACATAGATGTCATACAAAATCAATTCTTCATAAAACTTTAGAAAACTAAACTATGAAACCAAGCAGGATCCTGTGGGGTTCATGGGCATAGAAGTCTTTCAAACAGTTGCTAATCAAGGAAGGGAGAGGATGCAGAGACAAGGAAAGAGCAGTCAAGAAACAATAGTGCAGCCTTGGTGCAGGGTCCTGGTTCCACCTCAAGGGATACACATAACAATATCTTTGAGCTCTTTACAGAATTAAAAACCAACAAATGGAAGACGTCAGCATTCTTCATTCCAGAGAAGACCTCCTGAGGCCACATTAAAAGACCCAGAGAAGAGATTACCATCAAGAGATGGTGATCATCAAGAGATTACCTGAGGCCAGATTAAAGGAATGCAGGCCCTGCACACACCATAATCTTATCAGCAACCCTGCCCCTGAACTATTGCTATAAAACTCCTCACCAAATCCTCCCAGGTTGGAACAGTTTTGAGAGGCACGAGACCACTGTGTCCACTTGTGCCTGGCAAAGCAATAAAGCTATTCTTTTCTACTTCACCCAAAACTCTGTCTCTGAGATTCTATTCAGCACCGGTGTAGAGACCAAGTTTTTGGCATCAACTAGAATTATTAAATGAAAAGATTGATTTAATTGAATGTATATTAAAATATAAAATACATATATATTTATATGTAAATAAATACATAAAATATATAGTATATATTTATATATATGATCACCAGATATGTACCTGAAGACCTAATTATGATTAAATCTACATATTTCTATAACAAAACAAAAATATACCAGCCACCAACTTCTCCCATGGCAACAATTAATTCATATCAGCTGGTAGGACTTTACCATATTTCTCTTCATAAGAAAAATAAAGCAAACAGATTTTAGATTTCTTTATTTACTTCCAGAGGGCTGATCAGGTGATAATATCAGTCAAAGATGATCACTGGGCTTCCCTGGTGGCGCAGTGGTTGGGAGTCCGCCTGCCGATGCAAGGGATGCGGGTTTGTGCCCCGGTCCGGGAAGATTCCACATGCCGCAGAGCGGCTGGGCCTGCGAGCCATGGCCGCTGAGCCTGCACATCTGGAGCCTGTGCTCTGCAATGGGAGAGGCCACA
>NW_006774248.1:1073682-1076965 GCF_000442215.2 Lipotes vexillifer | reverse complement strand
CCCAAAAAAAAAAAAAAAAAAAAAAAAGATGATCACTACCCAAAGGCCAAAAACATTGCATTCCTGTCCTTAAATGGACTGATTACATTCATAGAATAAAATCTCCATTTCCACCCATAAATAACTCCTAAGTG
This sequence comes from Lipotes vexillifer, assembly GCF_000442215.2. NCBI lineage: Eukaryota > Metazoa > Chordata > Mammalia > Artiodactyla > Lipotidae > Lipotes > Lipotes vexillifer. The sequence continues at coordinate 1,076,831 of NW_006774248.1, read as the reverse complement.
GAAAAAAAAAAGGAACAATAACTTGATAAGATTAAAAGGGTTATGGAAAACTCCACCTTTAAACTCATCTACAATTCTTCACAGCACAAGCCTCTAATCTCCCCTTCCCCATACACAACCCCTGCCCCCATTACAGATTTGATCAAGCACTGAAGGAGAAACAGATTCAAGTCAATTGACCTACCCTGGTTGAAAATAATCCAGGGAGAAAAAAGGTCAAGACTGTAGCAAAGTTCTCTTCATTAGGAAGATTTAATAAGCAGAACATAAAAACTCTGTGATTGCTAAAAGCATGAAATAATATTCACATTGATAGAAACTTAGCACTAAAAAAAGAATTTCATTAAATAGGAATAAAAAAGTTCAGTGATGCTTACCATTTCTTAGGATATTCCCAGAATTTAGCAAAAAGAAGCAAATATATATACATTGAGAGAGTATTTTCAAGATTTCTTTGTAAAATGATTATTGCAATTACAGACACAGTCTGGCAGGAAGGACCATAGATCTTTCCACCAAGGCAAGATTCATCACAGTGGTCACCTCTGTACCTCATCTCTGAAATTTCCTCTTCCATTTCTTAAAAATGATGGTATGTTCCTCTCCTGCTTACATCCATCAAACCTAATTTTCAGGACTTCCGTATCCTGTTGCTGTACTTGACTAAATAGAGTTGAAACTGTGCACCTCAGATTAGGACTTGAACCCAGGCAGCTGGGACTCAAATCTGGCCAAAACCCAGGGTCTTCTAACTGAGATCACATACCTAGTTTAAAGACTTAATGAAGCTCAGGTTCTTGATGTCTCATAGCAGAAAGAATTCAGTGAGAGACAAAGTGATAGGTAAGAAGTGGATTTATTTAGAGAGAAACACACTCTACAGGCAGAGTGTGGGCCATCTCAGAAGGTGAGAAAAGCTCCAGAGTATGGGGTTGTCAGTTCTTATAGGGGTGGATAATTTCATAGGCTAATAAGTGGGAGGAGTATTCAAGCTACTTTGGGAAGGGGTGGGGATTTCCAGGAATTGGGCCACTGCCCACTTTTTGATCCTTATGGTTGACCTTGGAACTGTCATGGTGCCTGTGGCTATGTCATTTAGCTTGCTCATGTGTTACAGTGAGCATATACTGAAGCTCAAGGTCTAGTGGAAGACCCAATCTAGTGATTGGACCCATTTGGTTCTAATTAGTTTATGTCATGTCCCTGGGCTATGTCATTCTTTCAAAGGTTGTGCCCTGCCCCCTCCCCTCCTGTTTCATAGTCTTAACCCCTTTTATCTTTTTTGGAATTATATCATCTGGCCAAACAATCCTCCTTCTGCCTGGAGTCTTAGTGGCTGGCTCATTCTTTATATATTTTTCATTAACCTTTTAATATCATCAATATTGGCAGAAGAATGTGCTTAGAACAACTATATTTAAAAGCGTAGGGCTTCCCTGGTGGTGCAGTGGTTGAGAATCTGCCTGCTAATGCAGGGGACACAGGTTCGAGCTCTGGTCTGGGAAGATCCCACATGCCGCGGAGCAACTAGGCCACAACTACTGAGCCTGCGCGTCTGAAGCCTGTGCACCGCAGCAAGAGAGGCCGCGATAGTGAGAGGCCCGCACAGTGCGATGAAGAGTGGACCCCGCTTGCCACAACTAGAGAAAGCCCTTGCACAGAAACAAAGACCCAACACAGCCCCAAAATAAATAAATAATTAAAAAAAAATTAAAAAAAAAAAAGTAGGGCTTCCCTGGTGGCGCAGTGGTTGAGAGTCCGCCTGCCGATGCAGGGGACGTGGGTTTGTGCCCCGGTCTGGGAAGATCCCACATGCTGCGGAGCAGCTGGGCCCGTGAGCCATGGCCGCTGAGCCTGCGCTTCCGGAGCCTGTGCTCCGCAATGGGAGAGGCCACAACAGTGAGAGGCCCGCGTACCACACACACACACACAAAAGTAAAAAGTGAAATATATTTATTTCCTCTCAAGTTCAAACTTCATGATTTGGGGGGAAAAAAACAAGCTATTAGGGAGCTTTGAGCTAAATGGCTTGAGCTAAAAGTCAAATATACTGGCTTCCTTCACACGGAGACATTGACTCGAGAAAAAAGATGGAGAGCAAGGGAAGGAGAGGTCTTCCTAAAACACACTGCCAGTTAGAGAACTTTTTTTTTTTTTTTTGATTCATAAAAAGTCCTTAGACGTTTAATTTTTTGTTGTCAGATAAATTTCTGGCAATATAAGGATGACGCAGACATCTTGAGAATTAATATTCGAAATAAGTTTCTATCCTAAGACTTCAGTGCTGTGATTTGAAAAAAAAATTATCTGACTCTGTAGGTGTAAGTTTGTGAAAGGTTAGAAGAACAGTCTTAACGCCTATTTCATTTTTTATTTAAAATTCTTGCAACTCTGTCACTGAACATCTTGAATTTGTTTTGCATGTCATCAGCTGTATGAGATGAAGATTTTTTTTTTTATACTTTATTAACTATACAATCAAAGTCTCAGGCCCTGCATGATTCTCTAAAATTTGTGGCTTTCAGATCAGCAATGTCCCAGTTCAAGAAGGAAATTGCTTTCAGGCAGCATTATTCAAAGAGTCTTGTTTCCATTTTATCTTTTATTTAAGGCTGCTGTGTCATCTGGGGCCTATTCATGAGAACTCCAATTATTTGATAGACAGCAATCAGTGACATTTTTCTCTCTTGTTTTCTCTTCTGATAGGCACAAGTTAAAAATTATTTTCATTAAAAAATTAGGCACCTACTTAGTGGTTAAGGCAGTTTACACAAGGGCCACAAAGATTTCACTGTGAAGCAAAGAAAAAAAGGAGTGCCTCTGAAATGAAGAGTTCTATAGAGTTACCTGAAGGAGGCCCCAGCCCTAGCTTAAATCATCTACTTTATCTCTTTGACTAATGGCTGATAGGACATAGTCCTAGTGTTTGAACAAGGACCCTGGAATAATTCCTGGTAGGAAAGTCAGATTCAGCTATACATTTTTTTTTTTTTTTCTCCCATAGCTGAGGGCTTCGTATTACCTGGGCTCTTTCAACATCAGATAGCCACTGGTTATAGAAACCAACCCAAAAGTCACATTAAAAAGTTACAAAATGAGGGCTTCCCTGGTGGCGCAGTGGTTGAGGGTCCGCCTGCCGATGCAGGGGA
>NW_006774248.1:1042253-1073504 GCF_000442215.2 Lipotes vexillifer | reverse complement strand
AGATGCAGTGGGGAACAAAATAGACTCAGACCCTGGGGTCATGAAATTCAACTTCTAGTGATGGAAATGACATGAAACAAGCAAAAAAAAAAAAAAAAAAAGTTACAAAATGATCTTCTTATAAGAAAGGATAATCTTACATAGAATGTTGAAACATATCTCTGCTTTTTGGTCACTTGTACCCAGATCAAACCCATTGTGATGATAACAGTTTTTAGTCCTTACTGTGGGGTGAATGCTGCACTTTAAAGACTGTATATGTGACTGTATTCCTTGTCACAACCCTAGGATGTAGGCACTATCATTCCTACCTTACAGATAAAGAAACTGAGGGGTGAGAAGTAGTGAATTGCACAAGTTTATACACATAGTAATCAGTGGATCCAGTCCAGGGTCAGCACTCAGAAAGTCAAGACTACAAAAACTAAGCTCATAAACAGTAGCCCCACTTAATTTTATACTTATCCTCTTCTATTTATCTATCTAAGAATAGTTACATATTTATGAAATACATGATCATAGTAGACAATATCAGTAACATAAAGAAATAATAAGTGAAAATCTTGCATAATTCCATCACTCAAGGACTATTCCTTTAACATCTCATTTATCCTATTCCAGAACTTTCATTCTCTCTCACTTACTCACTCACTCATAACTCATTTATAATATACTACTTTTAAATGTAGCATTATGTCATGAGCCATTTATGTCATTAAATATAATATTATTCAAAAAAATGATCTTGATAACAATATCCCATTAAATAGCCACATTTGACATGTATTTTATGTTGGGAAATAAGATCTTTTCCTTTCAGGAAGCACTCATTTCTTACTCTGTTCTGTTTCCCATAGCCTCCAGGTGTGAGCACATAACCACATAACTCAGGCCTGGACAATCAAAGTGCCAAATATTTTAGTCACTTTTTTTTTTTTTAAGATGTGTATGTATCCCCAAGTGTTTTACTGTGAACTTTCAAAAAGTTTTGCTGGAATCTTTGGAAAGAGATACTTTTTCTGTTGGTGTTCTCAAGATGATAAGATAAGGGTTTCTTGTGGGAGGTGAGAACAGGGCTGTTGCTGAGGATTTCTGATTATTGAAGCACTGAGAGCTAGATTCCTCAGTTTGTGGCTTGATACCTAGATTGAACCTTGCAGGATGGTTGATTTAACTTTGAACTTTTCACATATAAATTTTCCTTTTTGCATAAACAGAAAGTGCAAAGTCCATGCAGCAAGAACATGTTTAAATGGCTGAGGAATAGCAGAGGCCAGTGGGGTGTGAGAGGCAAGGGGAATGGCAGGAGATGAGTACAGAACGATAGCATGGGGCCAAATCACACAGGGTCTTAGAGGTTTTTCTAAGAAATTTGGCCTTTACCCCAAGTGTGAGGGAAGTCGATCATTGGAAGGTTCTGTGCAAAGAAATGGCATGACTTGCCACACGTTTGAAAATATGGCTCTGATCGTTTTGTTGGGAATACTCTGGCGACACAGGGCTGAGATGAGTAGAAAGCTATTTCAGTAACCAGGAGAGTTGATGACACCTTTTACCAGGACTTTTGCCTGGATATAGTACTGCCCCTTTGCCTTCTGTCCCCGTGGGGTCCCCTGATGTTGGGGACATACCTTGTGTACTGAGTCTCAGAGTGGAGCCCCAGGTGCCTGTGAGAGTCTGCACTCCCACCTTGAGTATCCTTGTGGCCAAGGGAGTGAGACATTAAATGGCAAATAAAAAGCTCTATGACAGGTTAAGGGAGATACCTCGAATTAGAAAAGAAGAAATCTTTCTCCTGCTTTGTAACAAAGGGCACAATTTCCTCTTGTGCTGGGCTCCATGAATCATGTGGTCAAACTTGTATAAAAAGTTCATTTCAATAATATAAGGAAATAGTGGATAATTAAGATAGAAAAAAGGCAAGAATAAACTTCTTTCATGTGAAGAAAGATGTTGAAGGGAGACTAGAATCAATGTGTAGTTTTTAGTGTTTTTGGGGGGATGATGGATTATCTGAGTATTTTTGAATGTCAATGGGCAGGAGTCAGTGGAGAGGGGGATAATAAGAGAGGGAAGTGATAAATGATAGGACGAAGCACCAGGTAAGCAAGAGCAGTCAGAGGGCCTGGCCATATCGAACTCCTTCAGGCGAATCCTGAGCATATTTACCACTGAAATAACCACTGAATAGATTGACTGAGTGTTGTCCTTCAGAAAGGCTAAGCATTCTTTGTGGGGGCCTTTTCAAACTGGAACCAGGGGACAGGAGAAGAAAAATCCCAGCATAAAATTGACTTTAGATTTTAAAAAAAGAATGTAAAGGTAGACATATCTTGAAGACTAAGAGTCTTCAAGTTTATGACATGTAGTGTGACTATATTCAATCATTTGAAAAGTCAAGATCGTCTTAAGAGAAAAGAGCAAAGAAAAGGGGCGAGGGTTTAGAGAAGACATGATTTTGGGAGATGATTCAGGGCACTTCCAGTCAGTGGGAAGCCTCTGTTTGAGGTCAGATGGCATGCATTTGTAGTAGTCCAGTGCTTTGCACATAGCAAACATTTGACAAAAATTTGTTGAACAAATCCCAGATCAGGTTGACCTCATTCTGGATCACCATCAAAGAGTCCCCTCTGACTGCACAAAACTATGGTGACTGGTGTGCCTAGAGACCCAGGGCTGCCAACTGACATGGCTGAAAATTACAGACCTCTGTCCATTTTTCCGGGTTCAAATTCTATGACTCCTATATTTATCATCTCTCCTACTGTTCCTCAAAAACACAAAGCGCTTTTGTCATTCCCATTCCTTCCTTTGGACATGCTATTTCTTCTGCCCATACTTGGTGCCCAGCTTGAAGAGCTCCTATTGGGATCAAATTCCAAATCCAGCTCCTGTAAAACCTTCCATGACATCCTTCTGCACAGACATGTTGTCACAACATGTCTTGCACTTATCCCCATAATTGGAACTTATACATAATATTGAATATTTTAATTAAAATTTATATTTTTTCTTCTCATTACAGTGAGAGTTCGTGAAGAGTGGGAATGCATTATTGTAGCCCTAGTATATAAGACAAGTCATAAAGAATTCATTGCAATAATTAATAATTACTTGCAATAATCCAATAATTGTTTGTAGACTGATTGACTAAATGAGTGGCCAATTATGGAGGAGGATGAAACTCAAAAGATAAAATGGTAGGGAGGAAGCACAAGGACACAGGATCAGCAGTTGACATTTGTTATTTATTGCCACTCACTATCCATTTCTCTTTTCTCTTTTGGACAGAAGCACTTTTTAAAGTATCTATCCCTTCCCATGGCCAACTCTATCTGAAACTTTATCATATGTTAAAGAGAAAGCTGAGACCCATCTAACCACTGGCCGCCATCTTGAAGAGAAATCCTGGGCAGTAGAACAAGGAAGGATCTGGTTACACTGTTAGAGTAACCTCTCAGAAGCCAGCATTTCCTCTGAACTTTTTGATTACATGAGCCAATTCTTAATTTCTTACGCTATTTTGTGTTGGGTGTTCTATTATCTTTAGCCCAAATATTCTACCTGAATCAGAGTCATGCTGGTCATTTCCACTGGGTTTGGAGTCATAGAGAATCACACTTATGTGGATGAGGGTCAAGTACACATTTGACTCGGTGGAAATAAGTCCCAGTGAACAGTAGAATGCCATGATCATGACTGCAATAGTCTTCTGCAGGGGGCTGCAGTTGGACTCTCCATTTTAGACAGTTGGGGGTGAGACTGATGCCTTCCCCTGCCTGTGTTGGCAAGGACTTTTCGTCCTGACATTTAATATTCTCTAGCCCAAACCATTGGCACATTTAGGCTTTTCTTATTTTTTTTAACAAAAAGATGTACTGTTTTCATTTCTTTTAAGACTGAGAGAAACTTGGGCAAGTATGTGTGTGTGTGTGTGTGTTCATGTTCATGTTTGGCATTGACCCACAGCCATGAAAGATAGATGTAAATTGTACATTTCCCATGCATAAAATTTTCAGAATACTCATTCTTTCAAAAAATAAAAGCATCACATGTCTTCTAGTAAAGTTTAAATAAGTAAAACCTTTGATTGAACTTCTCCATTTGGACAAAGAGTAGATAGAGTGCACGTACCCCTGACTGGTCCTTCATTGTTGAGTCTATCACTTCTCCCTAGCTCCATGTCTTGCATCCATTATCATGTCATATACTGCAGCCTGCCACCCATCCTGACTGCACTCTGTTAACCTTGACTCCTGTTCCTGCTGCAACAGAGCCAAAGGTGGGTCACATCTCTTCCCCTTCAGTGCCTTTCACTTTACTAATTCCCTAACTTACTGGTCCTCTCTCTGCCACTTTCCTGAAGCTTCCTGGCATCTCTCTCACCAAAAACCAAAAGCACAGGCATAAGGGTATCATTTATGGCATTTCAGAAAGGAGAAAAGAGCTGCAAATGTTTTTGCTCTCTTTTCCCTGCTCCCCGAGAGAGGACACTGGTAGAACCTTTGAAACAGTAAATAAACTTGAAATTATCGAGTGTTGAAAGTCTCTCTAGCTAATCACAGAAGCATGCTCCCTGGTACAACCTCCATGTGCCCGCTGAGGGGAAGGTTCAACTATCTCCTCAGGCAATTCCTGAGTAATTCCTTGCTGTGAGAGCAGTAAACCCTTCTTCTCCTCCTCCCTCAACAGAGAATATCTTCCGAGATGTAATAACCTTTGACCCAGACAGGAGCACAACATGATTCCCTTCTGAGTGGGTCCTTGGAAGTCTCCTCGCTATCGGGAATGCCTAATAGCCCTGTTCATCATGATCGACAGCTATTTTGCCATCATACTTAATACCAATTGTCTAAAACAGGTATCTTTTTTTTTTTCTGTTGAAGAAAATTGGCATATCCTATGTTGGCAGCTTTTTAAAATTTTAATATGAGAGGAAAATTAAGAAGCGTATTAAAAGGAACTCTGATATCCATCCTCCCCAAAATGTTATTGTAGTCATTCTCACCCTTCCAAACACTGTCACAGATCCATTATGCTGTCACGGATCAGTGTACAATTGACAGAGAATAAGACTGAGACAGTCCATCAACCTAATGTCACACCATATAATAAAAGTCTACAGAAATCCTGAAAATGCTAGTTATACCACCAGATACAGCTCCAAAGTGACGATTGGTGTAAAATGTTCTAAATGGCTATAAATAGGTAATATGTCCTAAGGAAAATCTGACTCTTAGTGGTATTGAAAAGAGAAAATAGCAGAAACTACAGATTATTACCAATGGAAATAAGGCTGGAGGACACTAGCATGAGGAAATGGGTCTAGGGAGATAAATGAAAAGGAGATAACCCTATGTCAAACAATTTTTCTGATTCACTATTTATAATGGTCTATGTGCTTAAAGCCTTTTTGAATAAATGAAAAAATTTGCAATCTTCACTGAAATTGCAAGAATTTAAAATCTTATCTGTCTAGTCCAATCTTTGCTTAGAGGAGTTTCTGTACTTTATGAAAAGCTGACTCACAATTATGTTATTTACTAATTTGTTAAAAGCTAAAATTAGTGTAATTACATAGAAGTATCAGAGGATTGGTCCTGCATTTAACCATCTACTCTGTGACTTGTTCTTGAATGGCTTTTTAATTCTTTTAAAATGGACCCATTGAGGTGTTTTTGTTTGTTTATCTTCAGTTTTAGGTCATTGTTTACTTATGAACCCTTTGAAAATGTCCATAAGAAAGTATCATCCTTATGAAAACATAATTTGACATTGTGTGGAGACCCAGAAAGTTTCTACTAACAAATGTATGTCATCTTTTTGAATATGCAGGCGATGGTTTGAGGGAGTATTGATGACATCATGGCTATAAAGAGCATCAGCTTCCAGTGTCTGTAACCAACACAAGTCGTTCCATTAAAGCAAAAGAATGCAGCACTAATTTTAGTCCACATATACTGATTTAGACATCACTAAAACATAATTTAAACAACTGCTTAATAATCTGCTTAGCCTAATGATTTTATAAAAGGCAGGTTACATTTTAATGTATCAATCAGTGTTCTCCAGAGAAACAGAAACTATAGTATATAAGTGTATAGTACACAGTGTATAATATATTGTGTGTATATTAAGGAATTGGTTCACATGATTGTGGAGACTGGCAAATCCAAAATTTGTACGGCAGGCTAGCAGGCTTGAAACTCAGGCAGGAGTTAATGCTGCAATCTTGAAACAGAATTTCTTTTACAGAAAACTTCAGGATTTGCTCTTAAGGTCTTCAGCTGATTTGATGGGGCCCACCCACATTATTGTGCATACTTAAAGTGAATTCATTGTAGATGTTAACCATACTTACAAAATATCTTTATAAAATCTAGATTAGTGTTTAATTAAATAACTGGGTGCTATGACCTAGTGAAACTGACACATAAAACTATCAGAAGTAATGAGAAGGACACTATTTTAGATTGTGTTAATACTATAGTTGTGTTGCCTCCCTTACCCAAGGGCACATTTGTGGAAACACCTCTAATTTCTGCCTTTATATAATTTCTGAAAAGGGATCTAAATGGCTTATTTATTTGGCTGTAGTTTACCACAAAAATCTCAATTCACCAAAGAGGACTCTTTGATCTGATATATTTTTTTCCAAAATGTTATGAAGCTTTATTATAAAACACCCAAAAAAAACATTTTTGTGTTTTATTATGTTAAAAAAATAAACTTTTATGGAAAAAAATCTCTATCTTCTCTTCAATGCCTTGCCTTAGTTTACAAATACTTGATGATTAATTACTTCTCTTGTTTATCTATGTTTATATATATTAATATATAAGCTGAGACAAGAATGGAAGGGTTTTCTTGTTTTTTAGTTTGTTACAAAAATGAGATTATGAAAAACATTATTTTTATTTTGCCTTTTCAGTTAATGTTGCAGACATTCTCCAAGCCAATACATTTTATATACCTGTGAAAAGTTACATAGATCAATAGATTATAATATTTCAACTATTTTTGCAGTTGGTGGATGCTCAGGGTGTTTCAGTTTTGTTGATTTCATCTTAACAAACAACACTACAATTTACATCCTCATACACAATTCCTTACATATGTAGAGACATGAGTTTAATTGTGTTATTATTTCTGTAGGACTGAGTCTCCAAAGTGGAATTGCTGAGTCAAAAATTAGGAGACTTTTTTAAAAATTGTAATTAATGTTGATGGATATTTAAAATGATTTCCATTTAACCCTCAATAAAAATGTGTTTAATCTTGTTTTCCTACATCCTTGTGGGACTTTAATGTTCTTCTATTTTTCTCACTCTTGTAGCTGAAAAATATTTCATTGTGGCTTAATTTACATTTCCTTGACATATTGAGGTTAAATATATTTCTATATGTTTGTAATTTATTTTTGACCCAGTGTTCTCAAAAGTATGTATAAATGTTAAATTCAGAGTCAGAATCAAGACAATGAAAATGTTGTTCATAGAAAAAAGAAACAATAATGATATTTCTGAAAACATAATTTTCTTAAATGATATGTAATATCATTGTATGAAAGGAAAAACTTTCTTCTACTTTCTTATGTTCCTTAACTGAGGACTGTGAACTAAACTAGCAAAAGACAGAATAACAATAGAAAAAGACATACACATATAACAGATGTTTAAAATTTTACATACACAGGGGCAACACAGAAAAGAAGTAAAGTGACAAAGAAGCATTTAGACTCAAAAACTTATATACCATTTTAACAGTCAGTGATAAATTGTGGAGAAATGGCTAGACAAAGTAAAGGTGGTTGGGACTTCTAGGGGTGGTAAAATTGTGGGAAGATAAATATATGGGGCAAATAATGGAAGATAAATGTTATTTTTGTAAGCTTTGTCTGTGAAGACTCATCATAGGTACTGACTTTCCATCTTCTTCACAGCCAAAAGCTCCCCTGGAGAGATTTAAGGCAGTCCTCATTTCTCAGAGGTTTCTGCTTTTAGTCAGGTAAGAGAAGCTCCAAGAAGTCTCCCTTCTGCATCTGTTAATTCTCAGTTGCTTTCATCTCAAAATAATCCATATACCAAAATAGCATATTTAGAGAGGCAGATATTTTCTGATACCCTTGATTATTTATCCCTTATAAATATTATTGTGAAAATAAGAATCATTGGAACTTTGGTTTTGTTTTGTTTCTGTGGGTTCATAATTTATTTAGCATTAGATATGAAACCTGAGACTTCCCTTATTAACCATATACCTTTGTACAAATGTCTATGCTCTCAGCTTAAATTTTCATAACTATAAACACAAGAGATTAAACTCTACCTCAGAATGTTGAACTCTCTCTCTCTCTCTCTCTCTCTCTCTCCCTCTCTCTCACACACACACACATGCAAACACACACACACACACACACACACACACACACACACACACATGCGCACATGCACACATGAATACTATCCACATGGAAAATTTCTACATGCAGTAAATTTTATTTGTTAATGACACTTTGTACTTACACAATCCTACTTCATCATTTATAAAACATTTACCCATCCACTGTTGTTTTTGTTTGTTTGTTTGTTTGTTTGTTTTTTAAGGTACGCGGGTCTCTCACTGTTGTGGCCTCTCCCGTTGCGGAGCACAGGTTCCGGACACGCAGGCTCAGTGGCCGTGGCTCACGGGCCTAGCCACTCCGCGGCATGTGGAATCTTCCCAGACCGGGGCACAAACCCGTGTCCCCTGCATCGGTAGGCAGAATCTCAACCAGTGCGCCACCAAGCCCCGCTGTTCTTTTATTGATGTTCACATTAAGACTGGGATTTAACAAAGGGATCAACTGAGACTTGAAGAAGACTTGGCCAAACCTACACAGTTAGTGTGTTCTATATCAGACCATTTGATTTTGGGTCTAGTTTTCCTCCTGTTTTATATTTGGGTCAATATACTGATAACTTGGATGCTTACATTTTTAATAATAAATATGTTTATACTTTCCTTAAACGTGTCTGTTCCAATACAAATATGGTATTGTACTAAATATATCAGCTCCTACTGAAATAGAATTAATTTATAGAGGCCGTAATATTATGGACAAAAGTGAAATTACAGAGCTTCCCTGGTGGCACAGTGGTTGAGAGCCCGCCTGCCGATGCAGGAGACATGGGTTCGTACCCCTGTCAGGGAGGATCCCACATGCCACGGAGCTGCTGGGCCCGTGAGCCATGGCCTCTGGGCCTGTGTGTCTGGAGCCCGTGCTCTGCAACGGAAGAGGCCACAACAGTGAGAGGCCCGCATACCGAAAACAACAACAACAACAACAACAACAAAAGTGAAATTACAGATGTAAAAATTGTTATATTGCTGGATCAATTCTAATGTTTACTTAAGAGTGCTAAGTGAGGGTAGAAGGCTGGGAGGTTTAAGGAGACCAGTAGATATATTAAATTATTTATTTTTGATATACTAAGAAGGAGAATTCCAATTTTAAGATAAAGTTATTGCGAGAATGTCAGTAAGAACAGGCCTCGTGATCTGGAGTCCAACCAGGATGGCTCTCTCCAGACACTCACCTTGTTTTAGATACTTGCTCTTCCCTTCTCTCCTTTATAAAACCTGCTCTCAGACACCTGCCTGAGGGGCTACAGTGCATCTGATAAGCACATTCCCAGGAAGGTGCTAATGACTGACAAGGCTAACTGGTTCCTCCCAGGAGCTTTTGAACTTTAACAGAATGTGGTGCCTAAACCTGGGGTCTCCAACTAAAGTACTTAGGATTGGGTGAGCCACAAACTAAAGTGAAATGATGGGGCATATGTGCTGCTCTCTCATCTTTCTTAAAATGTCAGTCTCTTTTCTTTTTTCACTTAAAACATGTGCCCAGAGAAATACTTTTGTTGTTTTACCATAAGATAAACAAGGGTACAACTTGATGACATGTCACCTGATACTCAACCCTCTAGGACTGTGGTGAGTCTGGTGTGAGTACACAATTTGACTGCCACTCACCACCAGCTTATTCTTTCTAGGCTGAAATGCATATCCAGGTAGAAAACTTTTCCACTTGTTTTCCAAAAGAAGCCAAACACCTAGGTTTTCCTGTAAATTACCTTGTTTTTATACTTTGGCTCAACTGTTTAAAACACGGAGTATGGAAAGTAAAATGAATATCTGCAAGCCAAATATGACTCTTAAGCTAATGTTTTATAACCTCTTCTTTAAAGAAATGAAATAACAACTTTAGATGTCATTAACAGGACTTGAAAGTAATAGTTTTGATTGGATATACCAGAACAACTGCTTGCTCATAACCTTTGTGTAAATTAGAAAGAGGTACCCCTATCTCAAGGCATTTTACTTCTGTGTGTCAGAAAATTATAATGTATTGATTTTACTAGGATATGAGATGGTGGTACCATCTGTCAGAAAATTATTTTATTAAGTGTACAATAGTATCTAGTAAAAAGTCTCTACAGTGTCTACAATATAAATGTTGATCTCTAGGGCTGGTCAGTGCTCAACCTGCACAATGTTACACAGTAATCTTGGAAAATAATTCCTGGGTTCCTTGAATCTTGCAGAGTAAGACCCTGTCTTCACCAGCAAACAGTTAAAAAATTTAGCTCTTCCTGATGTTCTCTCCTTGATAGTAATGTTGAGCACAGCATTCGAAGGCTCTGCTGAACTGACTGTGAATGTTTCAGACATTAAAAAATTAAATGAATAAAGAGGGCATTTTGAACAATCATAAAATCATCAGAGTATGTATTAGCTTATCAGGGCTATTGTGACAAAGTACCACAAACTGAGTGGCTTACACAACAGAAATTCATCATCTGCCAGATCTGGAGTGTGGAAGTCTGAGATCAAGGTCTCAGCAAGGTCAGTTTTTTCCCAGGGCTGTGAGGAAGAATCTGATCCATGCCTCTCTCCTACCTTCTCCTGGTTTTCTGGCAATCTTTAGCCATCTTTGGCTTGTAGATGGCCTTCATCTTCACAGGGTGTTCCACCCTCATGAATGTCTGTATTCAAATTTCCCCTTTTTATAAGGACATGGGTCATATTAGATTAGAGCCAATCCTAATGACCTTTTTTTCACTTGATCATCTGCAAAGACCCTCTTTCCAAATCAGGTTACATTCTGAGGCAGTGAAGGTTAACACTTTAACAGATGAATTTTGATGGGATATAATTCAATCCATAACAGGATATTTTCAAAGTCATTATATTTATTAATTCTAGATTTTAAATTCTCCTCATATAATTCAGATTTTAAATTCTATTACATAATGTCAAGAGAGCAGATGACTTTATTTTAGCTGTATAATATTTATTTTCTTATATGACAAATATTCAGAATATGTATATTCTCAGCTATTTTTTTAAAAACCATAATACATTTTGAGGTAAGTCTTTTCATCTTTACCTTGGAGTGACTGCATTTAGTGTGTTTGTAGGGTCTGAGTGACTGTGTGTGCATGTGTGTGTGTGTGTGTGTATGTGAGAGAGAGACAGAGAGACAGAAACAGAGTGAGAGAGAGAGAAACAGAGAGAGAGGAAGGAGAGATTGCATTCATAGCCTCAGTGCTCTCCTTTAGATTGCTTAGTGATTTCCCACTGCCAACAGCTCTTCACATTATATTAATCTAAACAACTCACATAGTGAAATCCCTTTCATTCCTATAGCTTATAGAGTAATTGCCTGCTAGTATCCCTTGTTTTTGTAATTTACTTTTAACCATAAAGGAAAGCCTTTTTTTAAATTCTCTTGGATGCCAAATCATTCAATACTGAAGGTATCATTTCAATGTGCTGTATAATCTCACTCAAAACAAAAAGGAAATGTAGCATGTCAGCAAGAAATGGTACATTCTGAACCTTGATTTAAGTGGCTCCACTGTTCAGAGCATCCAATCTCTATAAAGAATATTTGGGAGTTTCACTCAGCACAGGTGCTTAAATATCAGTATTGGTGGTGGGATTAGTGATGCTATGAGTTCAAGCTATATCTGGGGCACTTATTTGTAGGGAATAATGTGCTATGGGATGCAAAGAGAAGTGGATAAAGAACCAGGGAACTTCTCCCCAAATTTATCTTGTAGACTTGATTTCATTCTTTCATTCATTCACTCATTCATTTATTCACTCATTCCTTTTTATTCAGATTCTGTGTTAGGCTCTAAGAACAAAATAGTGATTAAAACATGGAGTATGACAGATTAAACAGACATTAAAAAAGAAAGTTCAATACAGAGTAATGTAGGTTACAATAAGAAAATATAGTATGTATAAGTGCAGGCTGATCTGTTATGAGAGACTTGAAAATACAGTGATACAAACCACATATAAATATCTCAAGGTAAGTAGTCCAGGGCTGGTGGAACAATATGTGGCTTCCATTGTTGGGTCCTTGGTGGCTGCTTTAGTTCTCATTATCTTCTCATCAGAAGGAAGAATGGAAAGAGCTACAAGTATGTGTCCATTTTCCATTTTAGGGTCACAGTTGGGAAGTGGAATACATCAATTCTGCTCACAACCCATAGACAACTTCATTACATGACCTTCATTACATGATTCAACTCTTTGAGTTGAATAGGAGGCTGGGAATGCAGTCTTTAGCTGGATTGCCATGTCTGTAGCTAAAATATGAGAGTTATACTAATATATTTATATCTACTAATGATGAATATTGGTAGAAAAAATAGCAGTCTCTGCTCCAAAATGTAATGGGAACATCAAGTAGATGGTTGGGGTAGAGGGATGTGACATATCTTAGTGAGAGGAAAATCCCTGTCTTACTATTAAGAAGTGACATTAAACCTAATTAGGACAACAGTAGTGCCCAATGGTTAGAGTCTGAGTTTGAGTGTTTGAGACAGAGAAAACAACCTACAAAAAAACCAAAAAAACAAACAAAAAAACCCCTTGAAATAAGAAAAAGGGCAACTGAAAAAGAGAAAAACAAATGTTAAGATTGGCATAAGAGTATTTTGCCAGAGGAAGAGTGTCAAAGAATGACTCTGAACCTGTAAGCAAAGATCAGATTACAAAATGATTTTGATCTTCAGCCTAGGAACTACAGAGAGGCATAAAAATCTTGTCATTGGGAAAACATTCATGAGATTTTCATTTTTAAAAGATTAGCATTTGAATAAGGGTGTAAAATGAATGGGAAAAGCCTGGATGGAGCTGAGGAGAGTAGTCAAGTGGTTTTGCAGTAATCCAAGGAGATGTTTGTGGTTAGACTACAGTGACAGTTCTAGAAATAGAACTAAGTGGACATAGGCAATAGGAGATACAGGAGACAGGGTTAGTAATGATTGGATGTTGGTTGTAAGGGACATGAAGGAGTCATGGAGGCTTCCCCAGCCTTTTGCCTGAGAAACCACATAGTAGTGATCATTCAATGAGCTGGAGACATTTAGAAGAGGAGCAGCTTTAAAAAACAAGGGATGGTGGAAGAATTCAGTTTGAAATCACTGACTTTGAGACATTTAAATAGCTATTTCAGAAGGCTTTCAAGTAGACTGGTCAGGAGCTCAAGAGATAGGTTCAGTTAAAAAATGCAGCTCTTGAAGACATGGAAGTGAATGAAATTTCCCTTGGATATCAGTCAGAAAGAGATATAACTTTGTTATAAAGAACATCTCCATTTAAGGAGATAGCAAAGGAGATTGGGAAGGAGAGAGGTGTAGGAGAAAAACCAGGAAAGTCCATGGAAATCAAGTAAGAGAGAATAGTCTATGATATCAGATGCTGTTCCAAGAGGTAGTCCTCAAGTAAATTAAGGATGGATTGGTAACAAGTAGGCTCAAGGAGAATAAGGACTGAAATACCTCCAAGGAATTTACTGGCATATAGAGAGACCATTATAAACATTGTCATTAGTTGAACACTGAGGAGGTCCTGAGGAAATCAATATGGCATCCTGCTTCCATTATTTAAAGAAGTGTGACTGCAAAGAGTAGAAGTTACATAGTGATTACATTTTTTTGTTTTTAATTGTGTAGGCTTAATTTGAGAAAGTTTTCAAGGGATAAGTATGTATTGAGATTATACATAACTATGACAAGTCTCTCTCTGGGCTCTTGTGCATGTTATTTCCTTTGAATTAAATATTTTTCTCTTTACCTACACTCTCTGCTTTTCCCATTTCACATAAAAATGGAAGGTAAATTGTTCTTGAAGGTGACACAGTGGTTCAAGTCTTCTCTAAATTACTCTTATGTTTATAAAATAATACTAGCATTAAGTGAGTGCTAATCAATTTGCCAGGTGCTGTGCAAAACGCTTTTCAAGTATTACATCCTTTAATCTTCAGAACAATCCTATGAAGTTCTTATTTATTTTAAAAATAAATTTATTTATTTTTGGCTGCATTGGTTCTTCGTTGCTGCACTCCAGCTTTCTCTAGTTGCGGCGAGTGGAGGCTACTCTTCATTGCGGAGCATGGACTCTAGAGTGCAGGCTCAGTAGTTGTGGCACCCAGGCTTAGTTGCTCTCTGGCATGTGGGATCTTCCCGGAACAGGGATCGAACCCATGTCACCTGCATTGGCAGGCAGACTTCCAACCACTGCACCACCAGTGAAGTCCCTGAAGTGTTTTTTTTAAAGCTTCATTTTACAGTTTAGAAATTTCTGAAGTTCACACAGCTGAGTAAATATGGATCAAAATTTGAGTCCAGGCAGTCTGAATACAAAACCTAGATCACCCTAAACTTGGATGGCAGAATCATGAATTATTAATTCCTAAGTATTGTATTTGCTTCAGGTTTGATTTTTGCTCAAGGATAATTCTTACACTTAGCATAGAAAACATTTCATCCTCAAGCAGAACATTCCTGTTTTGCTTTGGTCATCTTTTATCAGGATGGTCCTAAAATAAAAATGATTAAGCTGTCCTATGATCATGACAAATTTTTACAGTAAAAATACATACATATTAAAAATAGTTTGGTAAAACTTGTTTTTCTTGACTGATCCTGGCCATTTCAAAACAAAGCTAGAAAGTTTTGAACAATTGTGGTCTTGAGCATGTTCATGTTTCTGAAAAATCATGACAGGGAGATATTGTCTTCATTATGTTTTTAGCTGAGAATTGATGTCTACACAGTTAAAAAAAGTTTCAAAAATGTGATGCTCCACATATGATAAATTGCAACAGTTATGACTGAAAATCATGTAGAGGCCATGCGACACTGTTTGTGGGCAATTGAGAGTAAACTCTGACCCACATTGCCTGGGTGAGAGAGTTGTCCATCAAGGAGGAATTGAGGTGAATAGGCAGGCTGAATGATGAAGCAGACAGAAAGAGAATCCAAACTGCTTCACAATAAGCTCAATTTTAAATGTATGTAATAAAGTTACAACAATAATGTTGTAGCTCAGTAATGCAGTCTTAAAATGCAGCAAGCCAATTATACTTTCATTTGAAATTTCATGTCCTTATAATAAGGTTTGTTTTTTATTTTAGAGCCTTATTGTAAGTAGACATGACTTAGCTTTTTATTACCTGCGTCCATCTTTGGCTATAATAAAAAAAACTTTGTGTATGTGTGTGTGTGTGTGTGTGTGTGTGTGTGTGTGTGTGTGTGTGTGGTATGTGTGTGTACTTTGCAAGAACTCACAAACCATTTATGATTTCCCTTGATCTAATCACTTTTCCAAGGAGATTTCTCATTTTAAGAGAAAGAAATTTAAAAAGTAACATGTAGCAGTATGTTAGTTCATCCATCATTTCTTCCTCATGCCGTGTATCATTACACACCATGTAACTCATATCATTTGTTTATTTTTCTTAAGTGCATTCAATAACTAACAGATTGAAGTTTAATTTTCTTTTTTTTTTTTCTTTTCTGTTTTTTGAAAATGCATTCCCCTAGTTCTTTTGGAGATATATACAATGATGGGCTTGAAACAGATCCAAAATTAGATTATCAGTAATATTCCAAATTACAGTGCTATCTAGAAATTGATGCCATTTGGGAGCTACAATTTTACCATATGTTCTCTGCATATATTCATTATAAGGACATTTACATCCTCCTCTATCTTCTCCCAATGATATATTTTAGGAGAAAAAGTTACAAAAGCAATGACAATCACATTACTTTCCAATATTTATCAACCTGTCGTGTTAATCTTATTAGAATAATTTTCTGCCCCACCTAACAAGAAGCTTTTCTTTCTTACCAAGGAAACAAATCTAGAAGGAATACCATTATTATCATGTCTAAATAAAAGAGTCCATTTTTTTTTTTTTTTTTTGCGGTACGCGGTCTTCTCACTGTTGTGACCTCTCCCGTTGCGGAGCACAGGCTCCGGACACGCAGGCTCAGCAGCCATGGCTCACGGGCCCAGCCACTCCGTGGCATGTGGGATCCTCCCAGACCGGGGCACGAACCCCTGTTCCCTGCATCGACAGGCGGACTCTCAACCACTGTGCCACCAGGGAAGCCCAAAGAGTCATTCTTTTTTCTTGTCCTGTTTCCCATACCGATTAAAAAGACTTGATTTTTCTGCATGTTCCTCACGATGTCCTCTTGGTATTGCTGAATGCCATCTTAGGTAATTCAAAAACTCTCATTTTTATTTACCTATGTCCATTATTCATTTCCCACACTTTCCACAAAGGAGTGAAAAGAGACTTCTAGAGGTTTCTATCTTAGCTCTTCCAAAGGACACCTTGTTTAATTAAAAAAAAAGTATTGTCAAAAAAGCATTCTCTAGGTGTTTGAAGGTATATAAACAAGTATCTGTCTGTCATATATTTACTTTAATGTAATGAAAATAATGTACAAAGAATTATATTTGTTCTAAAATAAGACCAATTGAAATATAGGTAATTACATCACCCCATAATAGTGTAGGTCAGAAAAGTAATCTAGTCATGTTTTAGGATTATTTGTGCATTAATTAAAAAAAAACATTAATTTTTGAAAAGGAGATAAACTCTCATATTTCAAGAACAAAATACACAGATACGTAAAAATGTATACTTCCTCCCACAACTGTCATTGACTGTTTTCAGCTCCCACCCCTACTCCATCTTGGACTATTAGTTGTTAGTTAATAGTTTCTTCTGTATTCTTCCTGAGTTTCTTTATACATATGCTATCCCTTCTCTTTTCTGCAAAGGAACATATATATTCTGTTTACTTTTATTTCTTCCATAACTGTTATTATTTTCCCCAAGCAAAATAATTTGTATTTGTTCTTTCTCTTCTTTTTCCTTGCTTAGTTTATGCATATCTATGTTGTAAACTTTTCAAGAACCAATTTGTTTGTTTATTTATTTATTTATTCTACTGCTTTTCTGTTGTATAACTCACTAAATTCTGTTATATCTATTAGTTTTCTATTGCTATGTAATAAATTACGACAGCTTTAGCAGCTTAAAGCAAAATTCATTTAATGTCTCATAGTTCTGTAGGTCAGAAGTTCAGGCAGACTCAGCTGGCTTCTTTGCTTAAGGTTTTCACAGGCTGAAGTCAAGGGATCAGCTGAGCAGGCTGGACCCTTTTCTGCAGGCTCTCAGAAAGAATCACCTTCCAAGCTCATTCAGGCTGTTAGCAGAATTCAGTTCTTGGCATTGTAGGACTGAGGTCCTTATTTATTTTCTATTAGCCAGAGGTCATTCTCAGCTCCTAGAAGACACTTTAAACCATCTGAGATGGTTCCCTCTATCTTCAAAGGCAGCAACAGCACACAGAATCCGTCCTATGCCTTGACTCTCTAAATTTCTCTTCTGCTATCAGAAGGAGAAGACTCTCTACTTACAAAGATCACTTGATTAGGATAGGTACACCCAGATATACAACATGAAGCAAAAACTAACTGATAGGACTGAAAGTAGACATAAACAGATCCACACTTACAGTTTGAGACTTCAACCCTTCACTCTCAGGAACTGTTGAGTAAGAAGACAAAAAATTAGCAAAAAATTAAAAGACCAGAGAAGAATTATCCACCAGTTGACCTAACTAGCTGGCCATTATAGAAGTTACCACAGAGTATACATTACTTTCATGTATGGATTGGACATTCACCAAGGTAGACCATATTATGGATGAAAAAACAACCCTTAAGAAACCTCAAAAAATTAAAATTACACACTTATTCACATGTCAACTTTCCCAAAACTAATCTACAATAGAAACTCAACAGAATTTCATTAAAAATTCCAGCAGGTAGTCTTTAGAAATTGACAAGCTGATTTTTAAATTTATGCGGAAAAGCAAAAGACTAGAACAGCCAAAATGATTGAATGAGAACAAATTTGAAGGATTCATACTACTTAATTTAGGAATTTACTATAAAACTCCAGTGCCTAAGACAGTATGGTCCTTAAAAGGATATACCTACAGGTAAATAGAAGAGAATAGTGAGGCCAGAAATACACTGAAACATGTAAAGTCTATTTATTTTCAACAAAGGTGCAGAGATAGTTCAAAAAAGATGCTGAAAAATTAAATATCCATATGTGTAAAATAAAATTTCTCCCAAATTCTTTCCATCATTTTTATTTTCTTTTTAATCATTCCCAAGCCCCTGAGGATGCAGGGCCCATCACTTCCTGTCTAGTCCAGCTTTGATTCCAGTGGTTAATGGGAACAAGCAGGCCTGCCCCTTCCAAATGTCCCTACCACTCCTGGGGAGGGTAAATTTCTGTGGCAATTTCTAAGTCACACAGTACATCTAGTGTTCTTTGTCTGCCTTTTGGTCCCCAACAAAATCAAAATAAAGGGTTCTACTTGTGGAGATGGTGGTCCCAGTCTTGTGCATCTTAAAATGTCTGGAAGTTAGAGCCCCACATGTAATATTTGAGAATCACACATTTAGACCTATAAATGAGACTGGCCCTGAAGAGATGCAAAAAACAAACAAACTCCCCTAAGTTGGAATACTTCCAGATATAGAATTTCTACGTTGGTTGAAATTTGAACTATAACAATTTCTCAAAAAGGGGTTATGGAAACATAACCTGATGATGTCTTTCATACTAAAAACTGTTTTTCTGTAGTCTTATACTATTTCTGATGACTCTCCATTGTTAGTATATTGTTGCTATTTTCTATCATTTTTCTTACAGTATCTTTATGTAATATTTGCAAGTATCATTTGTCTTTTATTAATTCTTATTGAATGATTTGAATTTTCCTGGACTGGTTATTTGGACTTCATCATTGTGAAAGGAAAAGAGGCAGGTAGCCTTCCAGGGTTTGTAACCCAGAGGTTCCCTTTTTCTCTGCTGTCCAGAGACAGAGCTACCTACACATATGGATCCCACCTACAAATATGATTCTTGATTCCTCTCTTTCTTTCATCCAAACCAACTCCAGGAAGGCTTTTGCTCATGCTAGTTTCCTCACTCTTTATTTCTAACCAAGTACATGGCTAGAACTTTAGGGTGAGCCCTTTAACTTCTGGAACCAGAGTTTTACCAGCACCTTCTGAAACCTGCTACCACTGAGCCCTTTGCCATTTCCTATGCTTCTTCATTTCACATATCCCACATGCATTTAGTTCTGTAGTTGCTTTTGGGAATTCTACATATATTTTGAAGTTAGCAGATTATATGCTTCTTAGGTTCTTTAAAAATAAATTTTACATATTTTTCACTACTATTTTTGTATAATTTCCAAAAGAAAATGGGGAATAATAGTGATTTACAGGCATATAAAAGTTATACTCTAGTAAAACTGATACATATTTTTAGATGTGAAGGGCCAAACTTCTAAGATACTTAGGTTCAATTGAACCATTATTATCAGATTTCCATACCCTCACAAAAATATCATCTACTATGTTCTTCAAACTGGCTCTCTCTCTCTCTCTCTCTCTCTCTCTCTCTCACACACACACACACACACACACACACTCTGAATATTAAACAATGGCTTTTAGTTAAAATAAAGCAATCTGAAGGAGGAAATTTCTTGTAGAGATTTTTTGTTGTACTTTTTGGAGGAAAATTTTCTTTCTCTTCTTTTTCTCTATCTCACTGTTTTCTTCTTTCAATCAAAAGTCAGGTTTGAATAAATATTTTTCTTACTGCCAGTTTATTGGATTATCAGTATGCTCTTTTCTTAGTCTCTGGATTATTTATTGCTGTTTTTTCCATTTTCTAGGTTAGAGTGCTTAATGCAGTTCTAGTAGGAAAATACTTACCTTTCTCTCAACCTTATGGCTTCCTTAGAGGATTTGGTTCAGCATTGAAATGTGATTGGCAATATCTATTCTCAGGGACCTGCCTCTCTTTTTAAAACAAACAGTGGATGAGGCAACCCTCTGAAGTATACTGGCACCACTCCAGGCTATTATTTTGAATAATCTACTCTGGCGCAGGAACACTCATGCAAGGTGTTGAATGTCTTAAAATATGTGGTGCTACATAAGTGCCTACAGCATCTCAGGGTAAAAACTAAGCCCAGTATAAGAATGAATGATGGAGACTTTGTGTTTTCCTCAATGTTCAGGCAGTTGTTTTGGCATTTACACATGTCTATGTAGTGCAGCATTCAGACAGAGATAAAACTCTTTGATGATTACACGTTCCTACTGTACAAAGAATTCATCATCTTGCTAAGACGGTGTGCTTCTAATTGTTATTTTGTCTCCTCACATTATCTTATTTTAAGAGAGAGGTGATTTTTACAAAGCTACATTTGCTTTACATTTAATTTTGCAAATATGCAACCAAATCAAAGGGAACTGCAGTGTGCTCTCTTGTTTAAAGTAAAAATATATGTTGATATCTAAAGAAGAAAACCAACAAGTCACTTTGAGGAAGCATCCAACGTTAGTGCATTCTTGGACTGAGCAATTTTCATAAGTAGATTTTATTATTAAATCGAAGGAAATTGCAGGTATTTCTGGTGAAAAATATAATTGAATATGCATGTGGGAAGTTGGGAGGCTGGTACACGAAGTGGAGGAAGAAGTAAATATGTATGCAGGAAAGAGGTAAGATAATCACATTCAAATGCAACAGGGAAAGAAACAAGGAAGTCCTTTGATACTAAAGATTATACTTCCAGAAAATTGAACCTTAGTAATGCAGACATAAATTCAGCCACACTTATTATGCATTTATCACATAAAAGACTGAAACTGAAACCACCATAAAGAGTGGTTTTCAAAGAAAGAAATAAAGGTGTTCAATCCTGGAGGAAATGTCAAAATATTAAAGAATTACAGAAATAGCTGAACATAATACAAAGTAAGAGCAATGTTTTTGTGGAGCACAGGCTCCGGACGCGCAGGCTCAGCGGCCATGGCTCACGGGCCCAGATGTTCCGCGGCATGTGGGATCCTCCCGGAACAGGACATGAACCCCTGTCCCCTGCATCGGCAGGCAGACTCTCAACCACTGCACCACCAGGGAAGCGCAAGAGCAATGTTTTTTAAAAAACAATGCAATGTTCAATGGGTATGTGTCTGGAATGTGAGATTTGACCAGGGTATTTAAAAGATCTGGCCCCTGCCTACTTTTTAGTTGCTACTTTAAACCATTTCTTCCTAGACATTTGTCATTCCAACCCTTCTGGACATTTTTCTGTGACTAACTACACTAGCTCTCTAGCCGGGAGGTTCTTTCATATGAGGTAGCTCATCTGATTAGTAGGTTATCACTCTTTCTGACATTTTTTTGAAGATAAATGAGTTTCTACATAATGCACTTGAAATAGTATTTGGTACATAAGATGAGCTCAATTGATGTTCATTATTATTAGCAATAATATAAAAATCAGTATTAAATATATTTCCGTGTCAGTCATATTTACTTTTAATGGTTATATGTATCCAATGCCTAGGAAGAGGTGGGGAGACAATGCTAGAAGAAGGTATATTAATAGGCAGAAAGTAACTTTCAAAAAGAACATATAAAGCACGTATAAACAAGAAAATCGTAGTCGTTAGGGAATCATACCACTCAATATCACGGATTTCCTGTAACAAGCTTTAAAGGCATAGTTATATCACACCATTGTGCTATGATTGACATGTATTTTAGAAATTCAAAGTACCTTAAACTCTGGTCCAGGAAGGCAGCCTATGGATAACACAATTAGAAAATGTTTTCTTTCCAATGATAAAAATAAAAACAGTTTAGCAATAAAACAATATTTATTTCAATTACTTGGGAAATTGTCCTTTTGTGACTTTCTCCATTCCCCCAAAATGGAAAAGGTGTTGCTATTCTTTATTATCTAGCTTATTACCTAATATAAAGTCTAAAACAGTATCTCGTCTGAATCCACGAAAGTTACAGTTGAAGAGATTAAAGTAAAAAGACCTTGATTTGTTATTTAAGTTTTTCAAGCCTTGAAATATACATATGTCATGACAAAATATTCATATGTGAAAAATTGGTAACATTGATTTGAAATATTAAAATTAAGGTAAAGTAATATTTAAAATGATTATTCATAATTTCTTGGAGTATAGGAATGAAAACAGGTTATCACACAAATTCTTTAAGCAGTCACATTTTTTTCTAGGCCTCAATTGATATGAGAATGTGAAAAAATGTCAGACAGGAATATGCTTGATTAGAGTACTTATCTAATTTTGTTTTATTTTATTTATTTTTGCATGAGTGTTTCACTTAATTTGTAGAACTTTGAGAAGAAAGTAAGGTTGTGTTTGGAATGCAAAGTTATAACTTTTTAAAGATGAAGCACTAACATCACATTGCCCTGCCAGTAGTTTGGTCAGCAGAGTGTACACATATTCAATTTTACAAATATTAAAATGATAACAATATTTGATCACTTCATTAGCATGTAAAATATGTGATCATAATCAACTTCAAATACTCAAAAGTTGTTTATTGATGAAAGAGAAGAGACTCCAAATTTTAGAAGTTGAGAAAAAGATACAACATTAAGGACTCAAGAGTAACAAATTCCTTCAGTTATTTCAAAACTAATGGTTTCTTTAGAGTCCAAATTTAGAGCTCTAAGTCCTGTATCACTAAACAAATCGAGTATTTAATAACAATGAACAATTGTTGAAGAGTAATGGCCTCTTTTTCCTTATCACTGTCATTCTTATCACTGGTACTATTTTATCATCTTTTTGCCTGCCCTTATGATCAGAAAAACATAAAGCCACCCAGAAAGGGCAGAAATATTTTAAACAAGAGCTTTTACTTCCCCAAGGAGCTGCTAGTACCTACTTGGTTAGAATTCATTTATAAGCAATAGAGGTCTTTTGAATCTATATTACATTTCCTTATTAATAGTTTCTGTTCATTCAATTAATATTAAGAAATTCTACACTCATTGAGCAAATATTTATCAAAACCTATTTTAGGCCAGGCACTCTGATTAAGTACAAGGCATATACCAATAAATAAAAGTAATTCAGTTTTCAAAGGTATTTTGAACATCTCCTATATATTAAGTAAGTTTTTGTTTTGTTTTGGTTTTGGTTTTGTGGTTTTATTCATTTATTTACATATTGCAATCTAGTGGAGAAGGGGGGAAATAAAATAAGTAAATATATCTCAAACCAAATGTCAATGAGGATTAGAATTTTGAAAAACAATAAAGCAGGAAAAATAGTTGGAGAAATCCTGGGAGTGCCATTTTAGTCACAGTGATCAGGAAATTCCTCACCACAGAGGTAGTTTTTTAATAGAGATTTGGATGAAGTGAGACAGTGTGCTATTGAATATTTGTGAGAAAAATTTGTGGAAAAGTTGAGAAAACTGTGTCAGGCAGAAAGGGACAAGTTTAAACGTTTTGAGGTAGGAATCTGCTTGACTTATTCAAGGAGAAGCTAGAGGGCTTCCCTGGTGGTGCAGTGGTTAAGAATCCGCCTGCCAATGCATGGGACATGGGTTCCAGCCCTGGTCCGGGAAGATCCCACATGTCGCGGAGCAACTAAGCCCACGTGCCTCAACTACTAAGCCTGTGCTCTAAAGCCTGCGTGCCACTGCTACTGAGCCCACATGCCACAACCACTGAAGCCTGAGCGCCTAGAGCCTGTGCTCCACAACAAGAGAAGCCACCGCAATGAGAAGCCCGTGCACCACAATGAATAATAGCCCCTGCTCGCCTCAGCTAGAGAAAGTCCAAGCACAGCAATGAAGACTCAATGCAGCCAAAAATAAATAACTAAATAAATTTATATTAAAAAAAAAAAAAGGAGAAGCTAGAAAGCTAGTGGAGTGAGCAAAGGGAAGATTCAAAGTAAGTGAGACTGAAGAGGATAAACATACCAGATCACACCAGATCTGCTGAGAGTTAAAAATACAGACTTTGTTCTAAGTGTGATGGGAATCCAGTGAAGGTCTTGAACATTAAAATGATCACTATGTTACTTTGTGGAAGAAGGATTACCATGGATAAGAGTGGAAGCAAGAGGATCAGTTAGGAACTATTGTAGTTGTTGTGGTCAAATAAAAAACAACGAAACCAATGGTGACTAGTCTGATGATAGAGAGGAAGGGAGTGCTAAGCAATTGAATATCAGATATATTTGGTACAAACAAAAAGTTAAGGATGATTCCAATTTGTTAATGTGAGCAACAGGGAAATAGTAGTGTCATTTAGTAAAATAAAAAAGACCAGGAGAAGAAAAGGTTTGATAGTCATGGGGAGAAAGAATGAGAACAAAGTATTTGTTTTGGATGGCTTTAGTTAGAATATTGATTATTCAAATGGATATACAAGTCTCAAATTCAAATTGGCACCAGAGATATAATGTTTGAAGTCCTTAATGCTAATGTGGTGTTTAAAGACTTGGGACTAGATGGGATAATTAGCTAATGAGTATGCAAAAGAAGGGAGCTGAAGACTGAGCAAGCAAGAACACTCCAATTTTTAGAAGCTGGGAGAAAGATCTAATAGAATGGTCAGTGTTATGGGTTGAATTCTAACTCCCCAAAAAGATATATTGATGGCCTAGACCCCACTACCTGTGAATATGATCTTACTTGGAAGTAGGGTCTTTGCAGATGTAATCAAGTTCAGATGAGGTCCTTAGAGTGGGCATTAAATATGACTGGTGCCCTTATAGAATGAGGAGACAGAGACACACAGAGAAAAGAATGCCATGTGAAGACAGAGATGCACACGTGGAGAATGTAGTGTGAGGATGGAGGCAGAAATTGAAGTGCTGCAGCCAGGGGACACTCGGCCAAGGAAAACCAAGGGCTGCCCACAAATCACTAGAAGTGAGGAAGGACTCTCCCTTCTGGATTTCAGAGTGGGCAAAGCTCTGCCAATATCTTGACTTTTGGACTTCTAGCTTCCAGAACTGTGAGAAAATAAATTTCTGTTGTAAGTCATCCAATTTGTGGTACTTTCTTATGGCAGCCCTAGGAGACTAACCTAGTCAGTAATAAGAAATAATTAAGAAAGAAAGTGTGGTGTTCTGGAAGCTAACTAAGAAACTGTTTCAAGAAGGAGGGAAAAATGTGTGAAGTTATGAAGAGGGAGCAAGTGAGTTGAAGATTGAGAATTGTGATTTGAGGATCACAAGTGAACTAGACAGTAGGAGAATCAATGAGGACTGTGGGTGAAATCTCTTTGAGTGCAGGTTAAACAAAGAATGAAGGACTTACGTATCTTACCAAGATGGAAGAATAGGGACTAAGCTTGCTCTCCAACATGAAACAACTAAAAGAGCAGGCAAAAAATATTTTAAGAAGAAGTTTTCAGGACACTGGTCATCAAAAAATGAAGAACAGTGATCCCTGAGAGAGAGAGAGAGCGCGCGCACACGCGCGCGCAAGAGTGATAACAAAAAGCAAGATGAACTTTATTATTGCTCCAACTCACTTTCTGGAGAGAGATTTTAGGTCATAGTGCAAGGAGGACCTGGGAAATTTTTCAATATCAGCAACCAATTATTTGATTCTCCCACACCAACTGGATATTCTGCAATTCAATTCTGACATCAACTACCCAGAGTTGTCATCAGACTCATGCATAAGTTTAAGGGCTCAGTCCCATAAAAATGCCCCCACTTTATACCTAAGCTGTGAATGGGTGACCAGGCTACCCACATTTCTGCCCCACTGGCTACAGATTTGGGGGACCCTACAACCACCTCAGGTTCAATAATTTACTAGGACAATTCATAGAACTCAGGAAAGTGCTTCTCTTACGATTATTGACATATTATAAAGAATACAATGCAAGAACAGCCAAAAGGCAGAATTGCATAGGACAAGATATGGAGGGAAGGGTGTGGAGCTTCCATGCCCTGTACAGGTGTTCCACCCTCTCAACTCCTTGATGTGTTTACTGACCTGGAAGATCGTGAACCTTATCACTTAGGAGTTTTTATGGAGATTCAATTACATAGCCATAATTGATTAAATCATTGACCACTGGTGGCTGAATTCAATCTCCAGCCCTTCTCCCCTTCATGGAGATGGGAGAAAGTGCTGAAAGTTCCATCCCTCTAATACATGGTTGGTTCCTCTGCTCACCAGCCCCTATCCCGAAGGGGGTCCAGCCAGAGTCACTTTATTAACATAAATTCAGGTATGGTTGAAAGGGGTTTGTTATGAATAATAAAAGATTTTCCTATTACCCAGGAAATCCCAAGGACTTTAGGAGCTCTGTGCCAGACACCGAGGACAAAGACCAAATATATATTTCTTATTATAGCACAGAGGGAAAACTCAGGCAGAGCACAAAACTCTCCCTGATTTGAGGAGAAGGAACTGGGATCCCAGGGAGACTAGGTACCTGGCATTTATACGGCACTGTACTGAAGCAGAGAGGGCTGCACAAAAAGAAAACTCCAGAGGTCTTTAGAGAGTCCCCCATGAGCATTCCATTGCAAACTGCTCAGTGCATGTGTGGAAACTACTTGAGTTTGGGAAAGAACTACCTAAAAGGATAAGAGGGAAAATTCTTCCATTCATAGAGGAATAGCAACAATGCTGTTCTCACCAGTCAGAACGGAAAACCTTATTTATGGGGCATCAGATAGATTGCTCAGAAAGTTTTGGCCTAACTAGTGGAATAAAACTAGCCCTAAATTAAATGCTGTTCTGTTTTCACAGAACTAAGCTTAAAAACAAGACCCGTGTAACTCAACTGAATTACAGAAGGAAGCTCAATACCGTTTATGTAAATACAAAAATATCTAGCACTTAATAAGGTAAAAGTCACAAATATCTGGCATCCTTCCCAAAAGTTACCCAAAATGCAAAGAGGTAGAAATGTACTATGTATAATAAGGAGTGAGAAAAGCATAACAAAGAGCCAGGAGATAACTTTTGTGCGTGATGGGTACGTTTATTTTCATAATGGTAGTGATGGTCTGATAGATATATACATAAACATCAAAAGTTATCAAACTGTACACTTTATGTGCAGTTTACTACTGGTCAATTACACTACAATAAACCCATTATTAAAAATCTAATCTTCCCAAAGTAAAGATGGAACAGGAGGCGAGGAAATGGAAAGAACAACTCTTTGGAGGTTTCTTTCTATAAAGGGTAATGGAGAAGGAGGCAGTGGCTGGAGGAAGGGACAGGATAAACACAGTTTTATGTGTTTTCTCTGTGTCCAAGAAATAACCGTATTTAAAACCTAGAATTGGTAGGAGTTGGTGATTAAGTGGACATAAGAGATGAGGATAAATTAGATAACAAAAAGGCAATATACTATCAAATTAGAAATAGACTTGGGTTGAGTTTACAGTTGTGGCTTCTAGTTGCTGTGTGATCCTATGCAAGCTACTTATATCCAGTGACTGTTCATTTCTTCATCTATAAAACAAGGATAACAGAAATATCTGCTTTGCAGTGTATTTGGAGTTAAAACAAAAATTTAAGAATGTGATGGAGACAGCTGGCCTATTGAGGCCTAAGACATAATTAAATTTTTGCCTTTGCTTCCTCTGGGCCTTGTAGACAATGAAAAAGATATTCTTTGCCCTATGTACAGATTGAGGATTTTTCTCAATCTTTGCAAGAAACCTGGATGAATAAAGCAGTAGACTCAAATTAGACACCCACCTTGGCAGGGAGCAATTTGAACTATATTTTGGAAGGTTTACAACAATTTAAATAAAGTGCTCTCTGGTATTACCCATGGAACTATTTCACTTATACATTAGTGGATTTAATGTAGGGTTGTCATGACATTTATAAGAAAATAAAATCTAACATATCCTTATTTGCAAAAATTACATCAATAAGAAATCAAAGCCACTGCAAAAAAAAAAAAAAAAAAAGAAAAACCCAAAATAATATAACCTTCTACTAAACCTTCTATTAAATCCTTGTTTTTTATGAAATTGTAAGTTTCATAACTTTTAGGAGGAATTCAGTAGTCAACCACTCTACATAGCATTAGTATGCTAGGACATCAAAGGGAAATGGATAAACATCAGGCTTTATTTCCAACAGGAAAATTATTGTACACAACTATTCATAGTTCAAATATTTTCAAAAATGATACTTAATATTTAAAGAAAAATGCTAGTCAAGGTACTGCAGGTTTTCTTGTGCATTATTTACCTTTAGGAAACATGAAGGACTAGAATATAAAAATTATGAAAATGGAAAAAGTCTTCCTACTTCACAAAAGGTTTTGTTTTGGTAATGTTCTAGTAAATGATGAGATGCTGAAATACATAAAGAATGTGTCAAAATAAGTCAATTATAATCTAAACAAATAAAGTTTCATGTTATGTTGTAGGGATGGAAAACCTTTCCCTTCTCCCTCTCTAAGTTCTTTTACTGTTCTAATAATTAAACTGACATAAAAGAGACTAACAGGAAAAAAACAAATTTAATTTCGTAGGTATGGAATATAAAAAATATATGATACTCCCTAAAGTGACCAGAGCAGGCAGATTTTATCCTTTCAGACAAGGAAACAATACACTTGTGAATTGACAAAACAAAGGGGTTTGGACTTGTTATAGCAAATTAGTGAAGAAGTAACAAGATTTGTCTATATGTCATTCTCCACCCTGAATTCCCTTTCTCTGGTGATAAGGAGGGTAACTTCACATGGGAGATTTGTTTCCTGCTTTCAGGGGGATGAAGGAGGTTCAGAGTGTTCTTCTTGCACCAGCTATTTCTTGAGTAACTTTAATTAAAATAATCAATATGCCAAAATGGCATATTTTGCGGTGGCATATTCTGTTCTCCTTCAATGTCTTATGACTCAGCATAGTTAAAATATAGTCTTGGCATTTAAACTCATCATGAGGTCAAAGTCAAACTAAGGAAATCCAGCCTTTCATTGTAAAGTGGCAAATTATGTCAATTTCTCAGGTAATTTCAAGTAGCACAACCACTTTCTCTTCCACGCTTCAGGAAAGTATTAAACAGCAAATAAATTCAACGTTTCATATTGGGTCAATAATAGAACTGCAATTAAATCCTGGGATCAGAATAAATTCTAGAAGGAACATTGTTTCCGTATTACTCACAATGACTATAGAGAACCCCTTTTATTGCTGAAACACCTTTGTATTATAGGTGTCCATAAGTATGCTTACTAAACCTAACTGGCAATAGAGTCTTAAAGTGAAATCAAAAGCTATAAAAACAATAGCATAAAGTAAGAATATAGGTAATTTATGGTTCCTAAGCATCTTGTTTGTATAACTTACCCATCATACTCCAGAGCCACCACCTCTTCTGCTTTGCTTGAGAATCTAACCTTCTTAACTCATCATTTTGTTTCCTACATCCTCATTAATGCATCATTAACTCTGGAATTTAACCTGAAATCCATCCTTTGTTCTTCCACCCCAAACTCATAAAGACTATATGATAGATATTTGGTAAAAACTAGGTCTCTCTCTCTCTCAAAGGAAACACTTAGGGCTTCCCTGGTGGCACAGTGGTTGAGAGTCCGCCTGCCGATGCATGGGACGCGGGTTCGTGCCCTGGTCCGGGAAGATCTCACATGCCGCGGAGCGGCTGGGCCCGTGAGCCACAGCAGCTGAGCCTGCGCGTCCAGAGCCTGTGCGGAAACACTTAAAGCTACTGTTTCTGGAATTACCATCAAACACTTTCTCTCCCCTCCCACGGCCAGGACCTACATGATAAGACATCCTATGAAAATATGCTGTGAATGCTTTATGAGGGTGCTTTTCCTTAACCAGGAAGTCCGAAGGAGGAGAATGACCTAACCTGACACATTTCTTTATGAGAACATCTTCCGGGTGATCTATGGCTTCATAAAGTAGACTTAGAGTTTCAAAGTTGCCCTTGAATCCTGGGTCAAGAAATGCCACCAACATATATTCTTTCTTGTCACACATTTCAATGAACTTGTAGTTTGTCAAGCCAATGCCATTACTTTGAATTTGATTTGTGAGCATTCCACAAAAAGGTATTTCTGTCCATATATAATAAACAGAGCACCTGACTTTGATTTGCATTACTGTATTTGAATTCCTGAGTGAATCCTTAAAACAGCCCACAGTAATCCTTATGTATCTTCTTTCCTCCCTCCCTCCCTCCCTTTCTTCCTTCCCTCCTTCTTTACTTCCCTTTTTAAATTATTTCAGGTGATGAAAACAAGAAGAAAAATGACTGAGAAACTAGTTAGGAATTATCCCAAAACTCTCATATAAAAACAGAAACAAATACTTCCCCCGCAAACACCCATTTTTCTCTTGAAAACCTCTGGGGAGGTAGTTAAAATGGTTGCTAGGCAGCCTGTTCATCTCATGATGGGTTAGAATTTTCTTCGTGTTACTGAGATACTATGGTAAAATTCTAAAGCCTTTTATTTTATAGCTTCAATTTAATTAATGTTTTAGGCATATATATAGTAATTAATTAAATAGAAATATATTCTATGAGGTACACATGTTTCCAGAATACCATGACCTTTCTAACAACTTGTTTTTTTTTTTTAAGCCTCCATATTTTACTGCATTGGAGTTTGCTTGAAAAAAGTACACACTAATTTGCTCACAGATTTTGGTCTATTTTATCATTCTACAAAAACTGCTATATTTTCCGCTACTTCCCTTGAGAGACTGTGTGTGAATCTCTCAGCAATGAGATTGACAAAGAAATTATATTAAGAGCTAGAAAGATAGATAAATGATATATTACACATTCACATACACATATACCCACAGTTGTGTGTGTGAACACATGCTTTTTCCCACAAAAATGCATACACATTTATGACTTCTATTTATTTCTAGATATAACTCCATTAACCTTGATAAACGTATCTTTTTTCCTTTACAGTTTAGAGATCTCTGTAGGCATTTTTCTTTTTCATTGTA